>NC_058405.1:119362640-119450787 GCF_002201575.2 Neomonachus schauinslandi | reverse complement strand
CATCGGGCTCCCTGCTCAGCGGGGAGTCTGCTTCTCCCTCTGACCCTCTTCCCTCTCGTGCTCTCTGTCTCTCATTCTCTCTCTCAAATAAATAAATAAAATCTTTAAAAAAATGTTTTACATATGTGTCAATGCATTCTGCTTAATATTGGTTAACATCATAAAAGACAATGTAGTAACACGACTTTTCTAAATGCTTTTCTGAGGTCATCTAATAGCATATATTGATAGAATTAATAATTTTGTCACTTAATTTAGTTGGTTTCAAAAGAAGGAGCTCTTTATGCATAAGACCAATTTTTACTCCTATTTATTTTAACTTCTTAAGAAAAGAGAACTTCATTGGGGATAACTTTACACATTTATACATGGCAATAATTTAAAGTTGTATCCAAAATCTGGGCCCTGAAAAAAACTAGTGTTGTCATTCTAATTGAGTTACAAAGTAGCTTGTATTCTAGAATCTATGTTTAAAAAAGAATCTTGAAGGGTTGTAGTCATATAAATGCAAAATTTCAGTTTCTTTTAGCCTAAAGCATCCTTTTAACATTTTCTAAAAGGTTGTTCAGTTCTACATTTTGATTCCATTATATGTGTAATTAAACCTCTGTGCACAAAAGCATTCTCTTATGTACTAGCAAATACACCCACAGGAATCCTCTTCTAAACTATAATTTATTTAAACATGTAATCATAGGATTTTAAAACATGCTTTCATTTTTCCAAACTATATGCCAATTTGAGCTACTTGGTGACAAAATGAGAGATTTTATTACTATTTTGATTTTTTTCCCCCTGTGACCTAACAGTGAGTTAAACATGGGCAGGAGGAAAAAAAAAAGAAAATCTATTGTGAACCTAATTCCATGTGTTAGACTGTTTCCCTTTTTAAGAAAAATGGAAAAGAATAAAAGACTTGTAGTTATTTATGAATTCCAGCACAGTATGAATATTTGGGCCTGCAGCTTGCTCTCCTAGGGTTTGGCCTGAGTAGTGAATAGCTAGCTGGTGAGTGAGGGTGTGTGTGTGTTTGTGTGTGTGTGTGTGTGTGTGTGTGTGTGATCGTCCTGAACGTTGTGGAGTCAGGCCCCCTACTGACAGCATCAGTCAATTACAGACATCGGCGGTTCTACTGAGACTTCGTTCCATCACAATCTGGTGGTGGGGGGCGGGACACAGGAGTCTGGAGTTCTGAGCAGGGCCCTTTTTTTACACTTTATGATGCCTGCGTTGTATGCTTCCCACCCCGAGCACATCTGAGCCCTACCAAAAATGCTAACCCCGGAAGTAGCTTATCCAGTAATTGGTTTAAATGAGTTTGTCAGTCTTGCGTCCAGTGTGTCTTCCTAAGAAGTAACACTTCCCAGGAACTAGAATAGGAATTTGAAGAAGAGAGAGAACTCATACAAGTTGTAGGATGCAAGGGGAAAAGTCCACCTTTTCCCTCTTTTTAATGTTCTATCTAACCCCTCCATTTCCAGTTACTAATAATAATTATAATAGCTGCTGTGAAAACTGCCTCTCAGTCTTGGGTGCATTAAGACTTGGGCAAGGGCTCTATCAAGCCCGACTCTACAGGTTGCTGTTGTAGAATGACGCACCACGCTACAATGTTTGTGTTCTTCAGAGCTCACTGTAAGGACTCCAGAACACTTTCCACTCTCTGAGAGAGAATTCTCAGGTTGTCCGCAGACTCAACCCAGGCTAAAGCCAAGTGTTTTTAAGGGCCATAAAGGAGGAGGAACTTGTGCAGGGAATGTATCTACTTAGATGGGCGTATTTGTGTGTGGAGGGTGATAGTTACAACCTTAAAGTTCTCCTGGCCCCCGCTTTCCGAGGAGTATATTAAAAAATAATAACCGCCACCCCAGCGTGGCTGCGCTTGAGTTTCCGACTGCCTGAAAATAGCTGCCGGGAGCCTGGCCCACCGCTGGGATCAAGGAAAGCTCCTCCTGGCAGCGCCCTGCTCCCTCGCGGAAGAGGAAGGGAACCCGGGAGGGCGCCACCGAGCTAGAGCCGCTGCTATTTTGGGCCCAGCCCCGCGGGTGCGTCAATGCCTGCGCCCCTGCGTCACCGCCACCCCCACCCCTTTCCTTCTCCCCTGCTCTCCAAACTCTCACTTTTTCCCTTTCGTTCGCATGGAATCGCTCCTGCCCACGGGGCGCTGACGCTACCGAGCTCATGCTAATAGGCTATTCTTCGCCCTCCTCCCCTCTTCCCCCTACTCACACATCCTCACTCGCTACAACAGCCCCCCCTACACACACACACACACACACACACACACACACACACACCCCTCTCTCTCTCTCTCACACACACACACACACACTTCCTGGTTTTATTTGTACTCCGGCCCGCTGGGGCACCGCTGAGCCGCGGAGGCGGCGGCGGCAGCAGCGGCAGTCGCAACATCTGGGGGAAACTTAAGGTGGTCACGCAGGTTTTCCAGAGGCTGCGGCGCAGAAGAGCCCCCGGCTTCCCCAGGCAGCCGCAGGACACCTGATGGCTACGCCTCTCCAGCCGCTGGGGAGCGAGCAAAGGCTGGGGTGCAGATTAGAGCTGAGCAGCTCCAGAACGCGGATAGTTCCCCGGCGCTTCTGGCCCATGCAGGGAACACCAGGATTGGGGGCGGGGGGAGTCGCCAAGGGGCTCCCGCAGCCTGGAAGCGAGCCACGCCGAGGGAGGTGGGGCGGCTGGAACTCTTCGCGGCCAGAGAGGGGGACGCTTCGGAACCCTCTCTCCCCTCGTCCCAGCCTCTTCCAGCGTCCCCGGGAGAAGCCCTGAGAGGCCCGCCCTGCTCCGGCCCGAGGAAAGCGAAGGGGGCTCGCTCTCGGGAGAAGCGGCGTCTCCTTTGCTAGAAAGCGCCTCGCGCCCTCAGCCTGGTGGGTGGACTGGCTTGCAAAGTGGAGTTGGCGGTGACTGGGGCGGCCGCGGGGGTGCGGCGAGCTACCACAGTGCACCGGGTCCCTCTCCTGGAAGGGCTGGGCGCACAACTTTATGCTAGCGGAGATACCCCACCCCGCCCTCTCCCCATGTTTTGTCTTTCCCTCTTGGCTCTGAGACGAGGCTTCGAGAGCCCTTGTGCTTCAGAGGAGGGTTGATTTATTTCTCTACAACTTGTGTTAGGGTACGAGTTGGTGGGCATTGAGGAGTGTCGAAAGTATCAGTGTTAGCCAAAGGTGAGGTTAGAGCACCTTTCTGCTGAAGGCGCACCTGTTGCCCGCTGCTCGGCTGTATTGTCTGAGAAAGGAAAGTGGGCCATGCCTCACTCTGACTTTCGGGATCCCTAAAGGTCTGGGTCACTGTCTACCTGTTCCCCTCTCTTCCCCTTTCCACGCACCACGTCCTCGCTTGCACGTGGGCACTGCAAGGGAAGAAGGGAACATAGAGAACAGGCCCTACCCAGTCCCTTCCACCTTGGACTGTGTGTGTCTGTGTGAGGGAGGGGGGCGCGGAGACAGAGAGAGAGAGAGAGAGAGAGAGAGAATGCTAACGCCAAAGGAGGAGGCCTTGGACAGGAAAAGGGAGAAAAGGGATATGCATCGGGCTAGGGAAATCCCACCTTAATTGCCTGAACCCTTTGAGCTTCTCGGGTCATGGGACATCTGTCCGCGCTTCAGCTAAGGGGGGTGACAATTGTAAGTGGATGAGGTTAGGGCACTGCCAGGCACACCCCATCCCTCACCAGTCCAGGTGCTGGCTACCTGGCCCACGCCAGCGTTCCCTTCCGCCAGGGGCTTTTGTTGCACCCTCCCCCACATGTGAGCCGCCGGGCGGCAGCGGTGGCCCGGGGTTTAGGGGAAGGCGAGGTGAGATGTCGCGGTGCTGCGGGCTGCGCGGACCTGAGTGGAGAGGTCACACCTCTTTCGGAAAAAAAACAAAAAAAGGAAGAAAGAGAAAGAAAGAAAGAAAGAAAAAAAAAAAAAAAACAAGCTGGCGACCAAGGTGAACCCAGAACGGTTCCCACCTTAAAATCGGCCCTGCTCGTGACGTCAGGTCGGAAATATACCAAAGCGAGAGCCGGCCAGGAGTCCGGGGAGCGCGGCGGCGCGGCGATTGGGCGGCGGGCCGCTGACGCGCGCTGACGCGCGGAGACTTTAGGTGCATGTTGGCAGCGGCAGCGCGAGCCACATAAACAAAGGCACATTGGCGGCCAGGGCCAGTCCGCCCCGCGGCTCGCGCTAGGCTCCGCGGTCCTGCTCTCTTGCCCAGCCGGCCGCCTTCTCCTGCTCCCTCCCGGCTCCTGGCGACTAGGTTACCTTGGCCCCTCTCGCCCACCCCTCCCAGACCCTGCTACCAGGACTCCCAGAGGGAACTACACTTCGGCGGAGTTGAATGAATGAAGAGAGACGCGGAGAACTCCTAAGTGAGTAGGTACAGCCCGTGCAGCTCGAGTTCCTTTATCCTTCTTTCTTCTTTTGCACGTCTCTTCTTTCCGCATGGGTGGTACAGGTTTTCTCGAAGTGGGCGCCAGAGGGTCGGAGCGCGAGTGGGGCCGGAGGATGGGGAATAGGTGCGCGCGGCTACGGCGGTCATTTGTCCGAACTCCAGCTTTGGCACTAGGGGGGAGTTGGCTCCCAGGAGGCTTCTAGGCTCCTCATTGGTGGACGTGGATGGGAGACTTGCACAGTTTGGGGAGCTGTGGACTTGCCCGGGGATATGTGCCCAAAGTTTGCTCTTAGAGTGGAATTGATTGTGACCATTGGACAAGGAGACTCCCAAGTCCTGTATATACGAGGGGCCTGGACGCTACCCACAAAGTGACAGGGAGAAAGTTCTCCAGTTTATGTGTTGCTTGGGAACTGTGTCACCGCGGCTGGCTGGTGTGCCAGTGTTTCCTGGGTATTATTGAATGAGGGGTGGTGTTGGTGTTCGTAGAGTGTCCTATTACTAAGTTGCCTGAAATTTCTGGTTTTGACACATGCCGTGCTTGTGTATGTGAATACGTCAGAGAGAGAGAGAGAGAGAGACAGACAGCGGAGATACAGAGAAGAAAGAGTACAGTTATGAAGCTGCGAAGTTACCAGGAGGTTAATATCCAGCACAGGCATATAGCTCTCAAAGACTGTGTGTGTCATGGGTCTCCTTTCTTTTTACTTTTTCTGATTAACCTTCCTCCCCAGGAAGCAAGGTAATGGGGGAGGGGGGAGGAGAATAGAAGGAGTGGATGTTTGGCTTTTTTCATTAGTAATAAGATTGTCTATGCTCTAGAATGTCTTCCAAGTGGCAACATCTGAAAATTACTAGGATACAAGATTGCCTTGTTCCACCGGCAGGTAGACAGATTGTGGAAGGCTGTATAGGCAAGGTGTTCGGCTTCCTATGTTGGGAAGCGCTTCTAACCTTGGTGCCAATACCAGATAAGCAGTGTTTCCCTCCCTCTGCAGTTGACCTAAGATGCTCCTGGAAAAATAGGGTCTCCCCTTCCCACCCCTTGGCCATTAAAGATGTTGAAAAACAAGTTTCCTGGAGAAGTGAATGGCAATTCACCTGTATCCTCAATCCCAGTGTTCTGTCAAAAACACTTAGGAAATCCAGATGCTTCCATGCAGATTGCCTTCAGGGCTGCCCAGGCCTTGAGGGCATTCTGTAATGCATAGGGATGGAGGGAGAGATTATTTTCTCATATTATATTTATGACTTCTACTTTCTTTACCCCCTCCCGAAAGAAAAGCTAGTTTCACCACAGAAAAATTTAGGAGAAATCCAATGCTGTATTTTATTAAACTCTAGTTTCTTCTTATTTGGGTCTGAATGAAACTAAAATGGAAATGACACTACCCTCCCATCCCCACTTCCACTCCCACCTCCACCCCACCCCCACATTTTAGGGTCCAATTTATTACATCACAAGTATTAAGTAAGTACATGAAGTACCTTTTCTCCTTCAGAACCCTCTCTCTGCAAGGATTTACACAGTGCAATGGGTGGCATTTTGTGTTGTTTACAGTCATCTCTTCTACACATTCATTTTAACTGCTAAGTTTGGTAAAGGCAACACAATGAAACAATCAAGGAGGGCATAGAAGGGCTTGCCTGGTGACCCTACAGATGGCCAGCTGAATCTGTCGGGAAAGTCACCCTGAAGCTTCCTGTGTCTGTATTTCAGGGAGGAGATCCGACAGGCTGGACTCCCCATTGCTTTTCTAAAAATCTTGGAAACTTTGTCCTTCGTTGAATTACGACACTGTCCACCTTTAATTTCCTCGAAAACGCCTGTAATTCGGCTGAAGGTTAGTGCAACTTCATTTCTTTCTTTCCTTCCTCCGAGTTCCCTGAACATCAAGAAACAGGGCAATACGATCTCCCTCAGCAAACTCTGTAACTTAATATTTTCCCGGCCCATCATCATCAGGAACAACATTCTCGTTTTGCAATTCAACCTCATTTCTAGAATGAGCTTGCTGAACCCGAGCTTCAGAGAAAAGGCTCATATTAGCGGGACTGTTTTTGTGAGGGGGTGAAGGGGGAGGCGTTTGAAGTATACGGGAATAGAGACCCTCAAAAGCTTTCTAGCTCTGGGTCCTCCTTGGACCAGCCTTTCCATGCCCTGCACTGTTTTGCCCCGCAGCATTCGCGCTCTCCGCCCTTCCTCTCGCGTCCCTACATGCTCTCTGACCGCCGCGGGCTGCCGGTGTAGCTCCAGGTGTACCCGAGCCCGGGAGAAAGTGTTCAGTTGACCAGGCTGAGTGTATATTACCCTGTTTCATTTCCAGCCATGCCTTGTGTTCAGGCGCAGTATGGGTCCTCGCCTCAAGGAGCCAGCCCCGCTTCTCAGAGCTACAGTTACCACTCTTCGGGAGAATACAGCTCCGATTTCTTAACTCCAGAGTTTGTCAAGTTTAGCATGGACCTCACCAACACTGAAATCACTGCCACCACTTCTCTCCCCAGCTTCAGTACCTTTATGGACAACTACAGCACAGGCTACGACGTCAAGCCACCTTGCTTGTACCAAATGCCCCTCTCCGGACAGCAGTCCTCCATTAAGGTAGAAGACATTCAGATGCACAACTACCAGCAACACAGCCACCTGCCCCCCCAGTCCGAGGAGATGATGCCGCACTCCGGGTCGGTTTACTACAAGCCCTCCTCGCCCCCGACGCCCACCACCCCGGGCTTCCAAGTGCAGCACAGCCCCATGTGGGACGACCCAGGCTCTCTCCACAACTTCCATCAGAACTACGTGGCCACCACGCACATGATCGAGCAGAGGAAAACGCCCGTCTCCCGCCTCTCCCTCTTCTCATTTAAGCAATCGCCTCCCGGCACCCCTGTGTCTAGCTGCCAGATGCGCTTCGACGGGCCCCTGCACGTCCCCATGAACCCGGAGCAGGCGGGCAGCCACCACGTGGTGGACGGGCAGACCTTCGCTGTGCCCAACCCCATCCGAAAGCCCGCGTCCATGGGCTTCCCAGGCCTGCAGATCGGCCACGCGTCGCAGCTGCTGGACACGCAGGTGCCCTCGCCGCCGTCGCGGGGCTCCCCCTCCAACGAGGGGCTGTGCGCCGTGTGCGGCGACAACGCGGCCTGCCAACACTATGGCGTGCGCACCTGTGAGGGCTGCAAAGGTTTCTTTAAGGTGAGCGAGGACGGGGGCGGAGAAGACAGGTAGGGGCCCCCTAGTGCCGGGAGCCTCGGAGTGCGCGCTCCGCGGTGGTGCAGGCAGCCCAGTCCTAGTTCGTCCAACTCCCGGGGTCCGCGGAGGCTGCCCTGCAGCCGCCCACGGCCTATGGCCGAGGCCTCTGGGTGCTTGAGAAAGGGAAGTAGCTAGACCGGGAGACCTGGGGTCGCATCCCCCCCCCCCCCCCCCGCACGCAGCTGACCCCGGCAGGCCCCAGCCCGAAGTTGCAGAAGCCTGAGTTGGAAGAGGGTCATTTGCATGTGCTAGGAGCTGTCTTCTCTGTTCAGATTGAAATTGGTTAGGACAGAGAACCGTGTCTGAGCTAACCAAGTGGAACAGAATTCCCTGTGGTCAAATTAAGTGATCTCTTTATTTCGCCATCCTGATTGAATAATCTTATCATTTTAAATAGAGAAGGTCTCCAAGGAATGTAAATAATATGAATGCCCACGGATTTGTATTTACTGAGCGTCTCCTTCTCCTTCTCTTGGCATATAAAACACAGCAAGGAGCGGCAAGGTTAGCTCAAATGTTAACGCTATCAATTTTCTCCTGTTAAATGCCCTGGGGGAGGAAAACGAAAAGAAAGAGAAAGAAAAGGAAAAGGAAAAAAAATTAAAAGGAGTTGTGTGTATGTGTTTGTTTGTGGGGAGGAGTGTAGATCCCAGCCATTCAGAAATTGTTCCTGGATTCCCTCGGTCGCTGGATTTTCAAAAGAAAAAAAAAAAAAATCGGTCTATATTGTCTTCTTTTGCAGCGCACGGTACAAAAAAACGCAAAATACGTGTGTTTAGCAAATAAAAACTGCCCAGTGGACAAGCGGCGCCGGAATCGCTGTCAGTACTGCCGATTTCAGAAGTGCCTGGCTGTTGGGATGGTCAAAGAAGGTAGGTCGGGACAAGCAGCCCACTCCCCCGTCTGCGCCCGCGGGAAACTGCCGCTCCTATCCCAGTCCTATTTTCCACTTCCCAGCGCTGGGGGGTTGTGGGGGGGGTGTCTCCGGGTTCCCCCTCATCCGCGTCGGGCCTCGCTGACCCCGCAGCTGCCTGCTTGCCCATCCTGCCCTGGAGAAAGCAGCCAGGCCCTTCTCGCCCATTTGGAAGAAGACATAAAACAACCCCACATTTTTTTTTTTTTTTAATGCTTCTCGTCAGTGAAGGCTTTACAAGCGGTGGGACCCTGCGCAGCCCTGCTGGGCGCCCCGTGGCTGTGGCCTTCCCCCGGGAGGGGCCGAGGCGGCAGCTGGGTCCCGCTAGGGGGAGCGACGCTAACCCATTTATTCCTTTGCAGTGGTTCGCACGGACAGTTTAAAAGGCCGGAGAGGTCGTTTGCCCTCGAAACCGAAGAGCCCACAGGAGCCCTCTCCCCCCTCGCCCCCGGTGAGTCTGATCAGTGCCCTCGTCAGGGCCCATGTCGACTCCAACCCGGCTATGACCAGCCTGGACTATTCCAGGGTAAGAAGCTGGCGGGGGTAGCATGTGGACAAACCGACAGATGGGCAGGACCCCTTCCCACACCCATCACTAAGCCCCAGACTCAAGCAAGGCTGTGGCTTTGCAGCCCTAAGCAGAGCCACAGCAGACAGGCGACAGACAAACCATGTTGCTGGGAGTGTAGACACGAGGACAGACAGAGAAGAGAGGACAGGCCACAGTGATCACATCTCTGGGAGCCCTCCTTTTCACTGCCATCATACACACATATACTCACACACTAATGCCTCTAATGCCCAAACCAGAGGATGTGCAAAATGCCCCCCACTTGGATTTTATCCCCAATCTTCCATAGAGATGCTTTAATCCTCATCCTCTGTGGCACCCTCCGGGTGGGGGATGCCTGCTTGGGGGTTGGGGAAGGGAAGGAGAAAGGTATAAGGAGTGGCATTGGGGTGGGGAATCAAGTGGTCAGATTCCTTTTTTACCCCAGCTGTGAGAAATGTGTGGGCTTTAATTGGAGGAAGTATGTCGGGCAAACCTAGAAGCCACTGCAATTTTATTAAGATTTGCAAAGGGCGTCTCTGCTCGAGACCCACTCTGGGACTGGCATGAATACTAACGTGTCAATTGTTTTGTGGAGATAAGAGTGAACGTTTCCCAGGGCTGGATGGCACTGTATTTAGTCCGTATGGAAATGGTAATTTACATATTTAAAGCAGCGACCTCATAGCACCATCCCTAATTGAATTAATTGCCCCGGAACATCTAATTTCCTTACTGGTCAGAGAGAGGTTTAATTGTTATAAAAACCTGGCTCCCCTACTAGAAGCGGGGTTAGCAATTTCACGGGTTATATATTTTAGAGAACCTCATTAAGTGCTTTTTAAAATGAAATTCCAGTTCCAGGCGAACCCTGACTATCAGATGGGTGGAGATGACACTCAGCATATCCAGCAGTTCTATGATCTCCTGACTGGCTCCATGGAGATCATCAGGGGCTGGGCTGAGAAGATCCCAGGCTTCGCTGACCTGCCCAAAGCCGACCAAGACCTGCTTTTTGAATCAGCTTTCTTAGAACTGTTCGTGCTTCGATTAGCGTACAGGTAATGGAGGAGGCAACCCAGGGAGGCTGGGAAAGGAGGAGGAGAGGAATAAAGAAGAGAAAGAAAGAGGAAAAGGGGAATCAAAGGGGGAAAGAGAAAAGGACAGAAGAGGAAAATGAAAGAGGGGTAGAAGAAGGAAAAGATAGTAGACAAAAGGAAGAGAAGGGAAGGAGTGAGACCAGAAGCCTTGGATGAATGGAATGGAAGTGGGATAGGGGGCGTTCTTGATTGTTATGAAATTAAACCCTTTCAAGGTCTACTGGTCTACATTTTATTAACTCTTCCGTAATTAGGTACCTCTAAATCCCTCATTTATTGCTCTTCAAGTAATTAGTTGTTTAGCTTTTCTCTCTCTCTTTTTCTCCCCTCTCTCTCTTTGGTATTAATTGCAGGTCCAACCCAGTGGAGGGTAAACTCATCTTTTGCAATGGGGTGGTCTTGCACAGGTTGCAATGCGTTCGTGGCTTTGGGGAATGGATTGACTCCATTGTTGAATTCTCCTCCAACTTGCAGAATATGAACATCGACATTTCTGCCTTCTCCTGCATTGCTGCCCTGGCTATGGTCACAGGTCAGTACTTCAAGTGCAGGGCACGTCTCCAAAACTGCCCACCAGGATTTGTCCCGGTTTTCCCTTGCCACTGATCCTCCCTGCTTCTGCCAGCTAGCTAACTGCTTTGTGTGTTCCTCTTTTGTTTCTGATTGTGTTTTCTGCAGAGAGACACGGGCTCAAGGAACCCAAGAGAGTGGAAGAACTGCAAAACAAGATTGTAAATTGTCTCAAAGACCATGTGACTTTCAATAATGGGGGGTTGAACCGCCCCAACTATTTGTCCAAACTGTTGGGGAAGCTCCCAGAACTCCGTACTCTTTGCACACAGGGGCTACAGCGCATTTTCTACCTGAAACTAGAAGACTTGGTACCACCGCCAGCAATAATTGACAAACTTTTCCTGGACACTTTACCTTTCTAAGACCTCCTCCCATGCACTTCAAAGGAACTGGAAAGAAACCTAAAACTATCCAGAGGGGGCAAGTCACAAGGCAGAGATATCCCCATGAGCTGCCTCAGCTCTAGCTGGCCCCCACCCCCTCCATAAAATCCCAGTCCCTTGATCCTTAAAGAAAAAAACAAAAACAAAACAAAACAACAAAAACTGTTGCTATTTCCTAACCTGCAGGCAGAACCTGAAAGGGCATTTTGGCTCCGGGGCATCCTGGATTTAGAACACGGACTACACACAATACAGTGGTATAAACTTTTTATTATCAGTTTAAAAATCAGTTTATTGTTCAGAAGAAAGATTCCTAATGTATGATGGGAGATGTTTGGCCATGTTTGGTTGTTGCAGTTAAGACAAATGTAATACACACACACACACACACAAACACAGAGTCACTCACACATTGTAAGGGGACCCACAAGTATTGCCCTTTAAAAGACTTCAAAGTTTTCTGCTGTAAAGAAAGCTGTAATATATAGTAAAACTAAATGTTGCGTGGGTGGCATGAGTTGAAGAAGGGAAAGGCTTGTAAATTTACCCAATGCAGTTTGGCTTTTTAAATTATTTTGTGCCTATTTATGAATACATATTACAAATTCTAAAAGATAAGTGTGTTTGCAAAAAAAAGAAAAAAAGAAAAAAAGAACTACACAAAAAAGGGACAAGCATGTTGATTCTAGGTTGAAAATGCTATAGGCACTTGCTATTTCAGTAATGTCTATATTATATAAATAGTATTTCAGACACTATGTAGTCTGTTAGATTTTATAAAGATTGGTAGTTATCTGAGCTTAAACATTTTCTCAATTGTAAAATAGGTGGGCACAAGTATTACACATCAGAAAATCCTGACAAAAGGGACACATAGTGTTTGTAACACCGTCCAACATTCCTTGTTTGTAAGTGTTGTATGTACCGTTGATGTTGATAAAAGAAAGTTTATATCTTGATTATTTTGTTGTCTAAAGCTAAACAAAACTTGCATGCAGCAGCTTCTGACTGTTTCCAGAGTGCTTATAATATACATAACTCCCTGGAAATTACTGAGCACTTTGAATTTTTTTTGTTTTTTTTTTAATGTCTAAAATTGTCAGTTAATATATTATTTTATGTTTGAGTAAGAATTTTAATATTGCCATATTCTGTAGTATTTTTCTTTGTATATTTCCAGTATGGCACATGATATGAGTCACTGCCTTTTTTTCTATGGTGTATGACAGTTAGAGACGCTGATTTTTTTTTCTGATAAATTCTTTCTTTGAGAAAGACAATTTTAATGTTTACAACAATAAACTATGTAAATGAACAGAATTTTGTCTTCTTTCTGGGTCAGGAAGAAATGATGACTAAACAGCAATATATAATAGAATTGGAGATTGATTTAGGATAGGTCACTTATTCAACATTTGAGTTTCAAACTGACAGCCTAGATCTATTCTAGCAAAAGAACCTGGGGAATAGAACTAATTATCCAGAAAATTCAGTACAATATTTTTCCTCAACCAGAATTTTTGAGTGTGGCAACCTGCATTTATCAGAATCAACTGAGGATATCTTAACTCTTTTGTTAATTTTGCTAGTAAGTGCAGCTTTCAGAAGAGAAGTTTAGGAGACCAGGTAGCTTTTGAAGTTCTGCAAGGTCTGAAGTCCTCTCAAGTTTTTGTCTTGCAGAATGTTTAGGGAGTATCTTTTTAAGACTCAGGAAGTTAATATGGATTTGAAGTGTGTTGTACATTATCTCTGATTTTTCCAATTCCTCTACTTATTACCGTTGTAAAGGGTCTTGGAAGAAGGGCCAAGCAAGGGCCTTGGGTCAGTGGTCTTAGCATACAGCAGAACTCAGGAGAGGTGTTTCTTACAACTTTTTGTTGTCCTCCTTCAGTGGATAGCGATGATGTACACTTTGCACTTTTAGCATAATATCTCCTTCTTTAAAGTTTTTCAGATAAATTATAAAATAGCCATTTGTCAGAAGCTGAGTCTGGTACAAGTAAGCTATACCACAGCTTCCAGGATTCCACCCAGCACCAACTTTTAGCAAAGAGAGCCACTAATGCTGTAGACACCCTCTTAAGGTCTGAGCTTCCTTCTGCTCAACATCCTGGTCCTTGGGCAGTGGAGGTCCTGCCTGATTTGCTTCAGGCTCACCGTGAATTCTTATCACAAGATGGGGACCATCTTCTTCGCTGATCCTAATGAATTACAGATGGCTTCTGGGGCACTGAAATTCAGAGAGTGTTATTGTTTTTAAAACGCAAAGTTAGAAATTGCCAGTAAATTGCCACAAGAGTTCTTAGGTGGTTTTTACTTTGCTTCCCTCCGCCCCCTCCCTTTTTTAAAGACAGGTTTTGTGTGTGGGAGAAAAAGAGAGAAGGCAGGTTTGGTGATAATTTAAGGTTATTTTAACCAGATACGTTTCTCTGCAGGTAACTCTGAGGGGCAAAAGTGGGTGGTCACAAAAAGGATTAAATAATAAGCGAAATATCCAATTTCCTGACTTTTTTTGAAAAGATGGGGCTTGCCATTTCCTTTTATTTTCACAACTTCTGTCCAACCAAAGCCTCACACTAATAAGCAGAGAGAAAGAGAAATCTCTTTAGAAATGCTGGGAGTCTGCAGAGCCGTCAGGGCTCGTCTCCCAGGTGCCTCCAGCCCTGAGACAATTACAGTCCGAGTCGGAATCCCCGAGAGTTGAACCCAGAAACGAACTCTTTTGAGGGTTCTCCCTTAAGGAAGCGGCTGCGCACCACCCGAGGCCAATGAGGTGTTAGGCAGTGTGCCTCCGGAGAATTGGGGTGAAAGGAGGGAGGGAGGACTCTTCCAAGTCCGCCTGCAGATTGCACCGGCTCCTCGTACATTCAGCTGTAATTTCTAAATTGCAAAGTGGCCAGTGCTTTTTCTGCTTCACAGTTATCGAGTCAATTTCCAACTGCCGGCTGCGCACGGGGTTGTAGGAGGAAAGAACCTTGCAAGCATCTCTCCTGCATCTTCCGAGATCCGCGCAGTTGAGGACTTAGCCTGCCCTAGTCTTTCTATGAGTAAAGCCCACGAAAAGCAACAGACAACTCTGCATTGCAAAATCCAGACGTTGTATGGGACTTCCTCAGAAAGAGATTAAAACTTTATAATGAAGGCTTCATATCACTCTCATCTTCCCACGTCTTCTTAAGTTATCGTGTATCGTTCCAGCTATGGAAAATACATAATCATTGTTCTGAGGATATGACCATACACTTCTCAGGTCTGAAAGGTCTAATTTTAAGTCTAGAGTCACTTTGAGTGGATGCTTAGAACGCCCTGACTTTATGGAGAGATGCCCTTAATTCAAAGCACCGGTGAGCAGAGCTACTGCCTGCTACTTGGTGGGTTAGGCTTCTCCGCCGTCCAGAGGACCTCCGTAGTCTCTCTAGGTGCTCAGGCGACCCTTGCTTTGATCTTTCGCTGGGAGGGGGGGGGGGGAGAGACAGAGAGAGAGGGAGAGAGACACAGAGACAGAGTGAAGTGAGAGGAGAGGGAAGTTTGCATTTCTGGTTCTAACGAGAGAGACGCCTGACCCAGGACGGTGATAGCACACTGCAGTGATAGCAGCACCCAATGACCTTATCATGTGTATTTCCTTTTGGTGCAGGACTCCGTCCCTAGAGAGTTTGGGTGCTCCCTCCACTAAAAATATCAATCACAGGTCTTAAGGGACACTAGTTCTCAGCGTGCAAGGGGCCCGACGAGGAGAAACATATATTCTTGCCAACTTAAGAATGTCACTTGAAGGTTCAATTTCACTTTGCCTTGAGACTCTCTTGGCTTTGTCGATGTCAGTGCGTCTACACGAATATCCAATTATCTAATTATATTTTAAGCCTAGGCGTCGGCAGGGAAGACTTCCAAGATATGAACAGGTCTGTGAGGAAAAAGTTGTATTTCATGGTAATATTTTGATACAGAGTTTTCCAGGACAGGATACATTTCCATCCCGACAGGCCCCACACAGGGTAGCAACACCAGAGCACTTCTGGGCGTCGCGCGTGTTGCGCATCTTCGCGCCGCAAGCTCCGCGCCAACTCCGCACACACGTCCGTTTCCTTTTTTATCCGCGGCGCGGCAGCCCGGAGGTGGCAGCGGAGAGTGAGGGCTGGGGGTCTTCCCGGCCGGCCTCGCCTCTCTCGGGGAGACAGGCGCCGGTCTGGAGGCCGTGTGTGCCTGCAGCCACCTCAAAAATGGAGACGGGTCCTATCAGCGCGCGAGGGGGAAAAGAGGGTGTCTAGCACCGCGGATTTAAAAACTTTCTTCAGTATTATTTTGCTGTTTGAACAGAGGTCTAGGACGGAGTATCTATCTCTAAGATATCTTCTTAGCCCCCCCCCCCCCCTTCCACCTGTCACCGCTATTCAGGAACAGGAACTGTCGCTTCGAGGGCGCGCCCTGGAATTTCTCAGCAATCCAATTCCTGTGCACCCCGTGAGTTAGGACCTGACTCAATTTTGGAGTCCCACAGAGGAGAGATGGGGTTGAGGGGGCGTCCCAGCCAACTCCCTGCCAACCGTTCCTTCCCAGAGGTCTCAGCAACTACTAAAAAGGGCGCGCCCGGTGCAACAGTCTTTGGCAGAGGTTCTGCTTAGATCCGTGCATGTGACAGAACTCGAACCGGAGCGATCACGATTCGTATAGCTATATTGGGGCGGGGGGCGTTCAGTCGATATTGGCTGACTTTACTGGGAAAGAAAGATATGAATTCCAAACAAGGTCATCATTTTTTAGTAATTCGATTTTAATAATAAACACAGAAATCCGCTTTTCATTCTTACTTTTAGATTTTACTAGAAATCCCTACTTGGATATCACACGTAACCATTTAGGACGGTGAGGTTATTATTTAAAGTCATTTTCCCTTAGTGTATTTCCTGAGCACGACTGGAAACGACCGCTTGGGCCCGCAAGGACTTTTCTCCCACTTTAATCTTGCGTTTCCTTAAGGGCAAGTCCCTCTTCTGTCGGAGGGCGCCTCCTGGAGCGGTGGGTGAGCAGGAGCGCTGGAGCGCTGGAGCGCAGGGCCCCACCCCACCCCGGGGAAGTAAGGAGGAGAGCCGCACCCCTGTTCCCAGCCGCGACATGCGCTCCCGGCCCAACCGACAGCGGCGGGAGGACTCCGGAGAGCGAGGCTCCAGCAGCTCACTCCCCTCCCCTCGCTTTCTCACTAGGCCCCCGTGCAGCGTGGTCTGATTTCGAGGCCCCAGGATTACTGAAGAGGACGTGCCTGCTCGCGGTTCGGCGGAGGGTGAATGTGGAGACGCAAGCGCTCCCTCTGCCCACTGCGTTTTGGAGACTTAAGAGTTTGACTCCGCAGGTTGCGTCAAAGACTTTGCCGAGGGAGCCTGGGAACAATTAGGACACACTCGCCTAGGTTAACTCTCTGTTTCCTCCTTTTCCTGCTCTGCCCTCCCCAGCTGCTTCTTGCTTTTTTTCCCCAGCTGTTCCCTGCCGGGTCCCCCAGAGCCGGAGGCCGCAACAGGTTCCCGACGCCGCTTGGACAGGTTCGGTGCGTCAGGGCGCGAGCACGTGCGGCCGAGCGCGCCCCCGACTTCTCTGGCACCCACCCATCAGTGGTCAGCCTTGGGTCTCCGGGGCATTCTTCCACATTACGTGGGGGGAACCATTTTTTTTTTCCAGTTGTGGGGGGAGCACAAAAGGGTGGGGCAGAGGCGCCAGGGCGCATCCACACCGCGGGAAGAGCCGAGAGAGGGGCCCACGCATCTGTGCCACACGCGTGCCCCGCACGTGTGCTCTCAACTCCCAAGCTCCGAGGAGAGAAGGCGCGCATCCTGGCCCCGCTTTCCGATCTCGCACGGCGAGTTCTGAGCCCTAGGCCCGGGAGCCGGAGGAAGCGACTCGTCAGGTGGCCACAAGAGTGCTGCGCGCTCGGAAGGGCAGTGGGGCAGCCAGTGCGCCTCTCTGCCTGCCGCCGGGAGCGCTCCTTCCTCCCTTGAAGACTCCGACTGCCGGTGGCTGGCTGCCCTCTTAGCTTAGCCGAGTTCTGTTTGGCGTGCTCAGCGGGACTGGACAGAGCTCCGGATGGGGACCGGGATCCTTGGAGAGACTCACTTCTATGCTTTCCTCCGCGTTTTTTCTTCCCCTAGTTAATCCTCTCACTCCTATTTCTTTATATTTCTATCGAAACTTGTGTTTAGAGAAACTAGGGTTTCCAGGACACGTGCCACCTGTCTTAACAGATACAGTGCCCACGTACCTGTTAGAGACTTCCCCGGGCAGTAGAGGGTGGGGGAGGGCTGCTGCTCATGTGAGGACTTCAGAGGGCCGGAACTTGCTAAGATTTTCTGCCTCTGGAAGCTTGCAGGAAAGGATTGTGTTGACTATCTCAAATAGAATTGGACTTTTACAAAGGGTACGGAGGTAGAAAGAGAGAGAGGTCTCTTGATCAGTAGGTTGCAAGTAGGTCAATGTTTTTCAAACTGAGGGTCCCAATCCACTCATGGTTTGTAAAATCAATACAACGGGTTGTGATCAAAATTTTCTTTCAAAGAAATAAAAGAGTAACAATAGAAATCATGAGTGCTTTGCACAGAGTAGCCAAATATGAAAGGTGTAAGTATTGTTTGCTGAAACTTTTCTTGGGCTGTAGTGTAAAATATATTTATGAGTGTGGGTCTTAGTCAAAAAGTTTGAGAGCCACTGCTGATGGACCAGATTGTGCTGGAAGCGAAGGGGAGGGGATATCTATAAGGAGAGATGCTGAGAAGGGCATTTCAGCAATGCAGTGATCAGTCCCCTCTTCTTTTCTCTTCTTTTCTTTTTTTTTTTTTCCCCCATCTCCTCACTGCCCCTCTCCTACTCCAGTGGGGTTCCACATCTCTTTATACCCTGGCCTATTATGTGCTTGGAACCCTGCTGGGGATCATGAGTAAGGGCCAAAGGACAAGCACATAAAGCCACCCCCTTTTCCTTTCCCTCAGCAAACTAGTGCCTGAGAAGAGGGTAAACAGTGAAGAAGGTCATTGGGGAAGCTCCATAGAAGGTAGGGGAGTCCATGTCACATTGCCTACTGACTACATGCTGGGGTTGTCCCATTGGTATGCTATTGCCCAACACAAGGAAAGGAGCAGAAGCTTTTGAGGGAGGTAGAGATAGGGGTGGATAAAGATAATGAACCATACTGTGAATGCTCAGCTAAGTGGGGACTGAGGAGATGGAAGAGGAGGGGGAAACTTGAGGAGTTATTTAATCAAAGTGCCAGAGTTGAAGGCAAACAGAGATGGGAAGGAGAGGATGAAGGTGCCTGAGAAATATAGGATTCTGGGCACCAATGGTAATGTGGATGAGCTTAAAGAAATATGAAGAGATAAAGGATAGCAAATAAAGAGGGTGCATAAAGGATGCTGCGGGGGTGGGTGGGTTGGTGGGGGGCAGGTCTGAGATGAAAGTTGAATGTGGAGGGCACAGTACAAGGGTTATAAGGAGAGGGTGGCTTTAGGTGTGGGAAGCCTTGGACTGTTGAGGACCACACAGAAGTTTCAAGTTTTGTCATCAGGGAATTAAAAGGAGCAAAACCATTGGCAAGGAAAGGTGCCTCTCCTGTCATTCCATTCTAGCTGAGGGGATTGGAAAGCAGGCTTATTTCCTAAGAAGGGCTGCGATCTTTAAGCTGGGGGATATGGACTTCCTTCCAAGATTCAGGCCAATAGGAAAGGCAGAGCCAGATGTCAGATGAGGCCCCCTTCCATGGTTTCCAAGGTTCCTCCATCACAACTTTTCTACCTACCATATGTGGCAAGGCTGGAACTCATCTCATGTAATCCTCTCAGCTCCACACTGTGACGTTCCCATTATTACTTCCATTTTTACAAATGAGGAGATGAGGTTCAAAAGTATTGTTAAATATCCTGGCCTGTCAGTACATGGGATAGCTGGAATTTAAACTCAGAACCAGGACACGCAATTCCAACTGACTTGGTTTTGTGATAGCTGACCCAGAAGGATTGGACCTTTCTCCACAATGGCTACTGAAACTGGCTATGGGTTTCTGCTGAGGGTTGAAGAGGTTATTTTGGGTGTGTTCAGACTTCTGGAGGGGAGCACTGACATGAAATCATAATGGGGTGGTGATGATAGTATATTGCTCTTCTCTCTTACGAGAATAACCCCTTCTCTTCGCTAGGGTTATTTTGACTGCTTTTCATCGTTAGGACATGAAGGAGTTTTGAGTTGCTTGCTTTGCTGCCCAAGAAAAGAAAAGATTGGGAATTATTGCTGCATGTGTTTATGTCACTGAGAAAGTCATATTAAAGGTAGTAAAGGGAAAAAGATGTTTTTCCTCCCCAAGCTGTTTGAATTTCCTTACATTAATCATTTGATCTTTAGCCAGCTTCTAGATTTCCTATCAGGAAAGCCAAACTGCACATCAGTAAGTTCACTTTAGTCACAGCCCCGAGCAGACCACTTTGTGAAGACTGGTTATGCATGAGCTATTTACTCTTTCTTCTCCTTCTCTATTTGTGACCTATGCGGTGTTTAACTGTTATTAACATTTTCTTAAAGCTACTCTCGTAGTCTACCAAATGATATAAGTAGATTTTACTTAGAGTGTCAAGCAGAGAGTAATATTTCTTCAGAAGACTATCTGCACCTAGCTTGGTGTGGTCAAAGGGTGGCAAAGATCATCTTATTATATTACAAAATTTATTGGAATATACACAGTTGACAAACAAAATATGGTGGATTTAGGTCAGCTCTTTGCTTATACGATAGATTTTGTTCATCTTTGACATTTAATTTAAGTCTCGCTTATCTGAGGGCCGGGAATAGGATAAGTATGTTCTGCATGTGTTATGCTTCTTGTTTTATAAAGCTTTGTTGTCTGCAGCTATCCGGAAATAATTCACAATCAGTGACTTAGGGACAAGGGAGCCTTGTGACATGTTCTGAAAGCGCCTTTCTGAAATGAAGTTCTGAAAAGTTGAATTATGGAGACCCTAACAGGGGTTTTTATTTTGGAGGAATGAAGATAGCTACATTTGTTTTCTTGATCTTTTGCTTAATTATCCTCCCTGCATACTGAATTGATACAGCTAAAACCAAGCTTCCAGAAATCCATAATGAATCCATTTGATGCTAAGAATCTGTGTTGTGTGTAATTGCCCTGCTCTCAGCAGTGCTGGTCTGAATGTGCCTGGGCCACATGGATGGAAACAACATCAAAAACATTTGACACATTAGTGACTTATTTTTAATATATCTGAGAAAAAAGTCTGCCGTTGTAAAATCTGCACTTGCAGATGTGTTAGCCCTAAATAACCTTTAAAATTGGTCGTGGTGTGGTGGGAGATGTTGGTATTCATGAGTGTTTTGACATGTTTGACATTTTATGTATGGCGTACTGCTCTGTCTGTCTTGCATTTTTCCCCCAATAGTGCATGTTTTGTTGCTAAAATGGAGCTTTTGGTGTTTACATTTGGGCTCTGTATATCTGCTTATTGGAGAAATGATTTGTTGTTATTTATGTAAATAATGTTTTAATGAATTAGGCTATTACTGCTTTCCATGCTATGGCCATAAAAAAGAAGGTTGTGTATAGAAGAGATAATTTGATTTTTACTTTTTAGAGAAAACATTTACTCGGTACACGTGAGACACCTTACATTTGCTATAGTTCTGGATTAACAAATAAGGAAAAGCAATTCTGTGGAATGGTTATGCCCTCAGAAGCCAAGGAATTTGTGTGCCAGAATCTGATGTAATGAATAGAGGTTTTGAAATCAGTCTGAGTAGTATTTGGAATTGTCCTCCATTTATTTTTGGAAGGGTCCCTAGTAGGGAATTGCCAATTGAGCTGAGAAATCTAGGTGGCCTCGAGAAAACACATACTTAAATACATAGGGAATCAGAGATTCAACAGCCTTCTCTGACTAAAATACAGATTTGATAGTGTGGTCATCTTCCTTCTGTACCCTCCTCTATGTTAGTTCTCCAGGTAGAACTCAGTGAGTTCAAAAGTTTCAGCTAATCTTTGGTGAGGCATTTTTCAAATTTATGAGTACCATACTCCTAAAAGAACTACCCTTTGTTGTTTGAGTATTGGAAAAAGACAACCACCTTCGCGGCCCCTGTACCTTGTGTGACAGACGTGAGTGCTACACAAAGTCTGTCCTGAGGTCTGTTCAGACTTATAAGGATAGATTTGGCTGAAAGCTTTGTAATTCGGAACAAATAAGTTGCTAACTACCTTTTCCTTCTTTAAAACTGGTGTTGCTAATCATGTGGCTTCTATTTAAATGTTATTTTCTTTAAGACTGCAACTGACTCTGAGGCTTTGACATTTTTTTGTCCCAGATATTTCTCCTGTTTTTAATCTCCACCTGTTGTCACAGGCCAGGACAGCACTGTACCTGCAGGTAGAAGGACAAAGGGGCGACTTCCTCTGTCTGAGGTGTCAGAGCTGCTTTTCCTCTGGAGTGGAAGTTTTATGTGCACTTTCCTTTGTACCCTTTCCCTGGGGACTGACACATCACCTCCATGACATGTACAGCAATTGTGGCCTGGGGTTTGTAAGAATAGCCTAAGTTTACTTTCAGCTAGCAGATATATTTAATGTTGCATCTTGCAATTCAAACGGTGTCATGAGACCAACTTGCATGCACTCTTGACTTGTAGCTTCCCAGTTTCTCTTCTTGATTAACAAAGCCTGAGGACTTTTACATCCTTTGAGGATCTTCCTGAGGAAAATTTCATTCATAAAACACAAAACAACAGAAAAGTTTCACATCAAAGGTGCAGTGCTGTTATTTTTTTAAATATATGATTTTAATTTGTAGAGCAATGTGAATGATGATAGTCTGACACTAACAAGATTGTGAATCTCATTTCCTAGGTTATGAGTTAGGAAAAAAATGCAAGGCTTTTCTTGAATGTGCAGTGGTTTGTATGCTGAACATTGCTTTCATCAAAATATGTACTGTTGATTCATTCATTCCATTTCTTGTATGTACTTAACTGAAAAGCAGGAAAAAGAAAATCAAGTGCTTGTCTTTTCTTGAGTTAATTTCCCTTAACATGTATTCAAAATAAGCATTCCTATGTAGAATAATATAAAATAGCTATGGAATTTGATGATTATAGGAAAGTTGGTGTGGGTGAGAAATGCATCATTCATTAGGTTGCAAGTAGCAGTGGATGATAGAGAAAAGGCAAGGTACCATAAACAAGAAGCTGTAAATAAGCATTTTTCCTTTCTGTAACTAGAATACAAATACTTGCATTATGTAGACATATTCATAAATTTTGATGATAACTTAGTGAAACTGGACCATAAATATGAAAACTAGGCATATTATTAAATGTATATGATTTTGCAATGAACGCTTATTATTTTTAAAAGTCTATGTTCCTATGGCTTTCACTTAGGGAAATCAATCTCCCAGTACTGTGAATAGCCTAGTCATTTTTTTTCCCTCCAGCTAATAACAGTAACTTCCAAAATTGAAGACTGAACCATAGCAGTCAAACTTAACAACCCTTTGATCAAATTACAAACCTGGTGACTAAAAGGAACATGAAACCTGTGATCCAGTTTCACAAAATCTTATTTGAAATCTTATTCAGATTAACACGAGCGCTGTCACATGTGCTGAAAATGGAAAGACCGTAAATACAACGAACTGTTATCTGACAATAAGCTGACTCGTGTGGTGTGGTTTGATGGGGGTGCTGTTATAAGGTTTTCATTTAACCTTTTACTAACAATCCTTATAATGGACAAACATTGTATTAATCACTCTCACCAAGAGTAGTGAACGGAGAACTTGGTGAGACTGGAGACATGCAGTGGCACAAAGAGAGGTCAGGCATGCACGGAGAAAATAAAGCACTTCTAAGCTGAAAAAGATGAAAGCAAATATGTCCAATACATGTCTCAGCATTGCAAATTTGGAATACGGAATTTGAGTGCAAGAGAAATATTTGTAAAATGTTAATGCTTGGAGTGAAGGCTAGATAAAAAATTAGGTCACAGTATTCCATGTAAAATGAGAGCAGAAAAGCTGATATGCTTTTTAAGCTGCATGCCCAGGGACTTCTCACCATCAGAACAAGAGAGATGCTAATCCTTTTCTGCAGAGAGCATTGACAAGGCAGTGCCGGAATCCTGCATGCAGTCCTGAACTTCCCAGCACCAGAGGGATGTTGACAAATTGGACAGATTTCAGAGAACCACAACAAAAATGATTAAGGGGCTGGAGCAATTGACTTATGAGGAAAGATTAAAAGAACCAATTATGTATTGCTTACCCACACAAGACAAGCAGTAGAGGGGAGGAGAGACAAGAAAACCATGTATGATTATTTGAAGAGTGTAAATACCAAGGTAGAAGATGAATTGTTTAGATTGGTCCAAGATGGCAATAACTTTGAGGTAAGGGGAAGAAAAGAAGTAAAGAGGAATTTGGTAGATTGTCAGGAAAATCATTTGCAGTGCTGTTATTTGTAAAAGAATGGAAGCAGTTTTGAGGAATTAGTGAACTGTATTGCTCGTATTAATGCAAAAGAAAAAAAGGCTGCTTTTTCGCTACAGGAAAACTTCTAGATGAGGAGGAGGAAAAGGAAGAAAAATCAGTAGTTTACTTCAATTTAGAACATGAAGAACTTTATATGCAGTTTAAATTAAATATGACACATTCAAATAAAGGTCAGAGCAAATCTTAAATGAAGCCAGCCTAAAAATAGGAGCACTCCTATTTCATAGGTCCTTCTTAGCGTTAGAGCTACTCTTGACCATATATCCTATAGTAGGGTAATCTTACCTTGGTCAGTGTAATAAGAGGATCTTAATGTTTTCTTTTAATAAAATATTCCTCTTCATGGAATTGTTCTCATAATGGAAGTGATGTTGATGGAACTCAGTCCAGTATCAAATTGATAAAAGAACTAAGAAGTGTTCTCATTTGTATTTTATTAGTGTTTTTTTCTGGCATGCCCCTCTGAAACTTGGCTCAGCTTGGAAGGGAAAAGAACGAATGGAATGAAGTGGCCACTTGAAATTATAATAAGCATGGAAGTGAGGGAAAGGATTTTACAAAGCATCCTCCTCTAGAAGCCAAGCAAAGGAGAAAAATTTCTTCCAGTGTCAACGAGACATAGGAATGGATCTAAAAACATAAATGGCAAAGAGAAAAAAAAAAAAAGAAGTGAACGCAAGGCCTCTAAGAATCTCCTGCTTTCTCTGTCTTAGTGAGAGAGTGCTTTTCCTGTGCTCGAGGATGCAGCATGTGAGGTGGAGAGATGCAGAAGGAGAATCTCATTAACGTGAGCTCTCCACTCCCCATGCACTCTGAAACTGCCTGCTGTCAGGCTACGGAGAAGCCCACATATGCAGAAGGCTGCGCGTAATGATTTCTGGAGAGGATCCTATGAATGATTCCATGATAACACTGACTTATAGGTTCTCTTTATTTGAACTGCTATTTACTATACGTATAATTTAAGCTTCTAACAGTGAGGTCTCATATTGGAGGAGCACACAGGTATTTTCCCTGAAGCTATGTAGTCAGTTGATATCTGAACTCTGGAGAATTTACTGTGCTAATTGGAAGAGAGGGCGGGGGAGGAAAAAACCCAACATTTGTTTTACTTTTTGGGGGGATGCTGTTGTTTATATCTAATACGTGATGGCTTGTGTCCGTTATAGCCAATTCGTTCTATTGGAAGTATATTTATTATTATTATTGGTTTTTTTTTAAAGATTTTATTTATTTATTTGACAGAGAGAGAGAGAGAGACAGAACAAGCAGGGGGAGCGGCAGGCAGAGGGAGAAGCGGACTCCTTGCAGGGAGCCCGATGTGGGGCTCCATCCCAGGACCCTGAGATCATGACCTGAGCCGAAGGTAGATGCTTACCGACTGAGCCACCCAGGCGCCCCTGGAAGTAGCTTTAAATTTGTAATAGATGTGTTTTAGACCAAAAGTTGCCACATAATTTTAGTTTCAAGATGACATATAAAATATCTGTATGGTACCTTCTTATGTCGCTGTAGGAGATTCCAAGTGTTTTTCCTTATTATTTATTCAAAATAATGTTGTAATGAAACTAATATAACATTGCATGTCAACTCTATCTCAATGAAAAAAAAAGGAGAAAAAGTGATGTTTTAAAAAATGCATTGCCCTAATAAAAGTCAATGAGCTATATTTACCAGACAGTTTTACTAAGTGAAGAGGGTGCCGTTAAGATTTAAGTTGATTTTTTTTTTCATTTTGTAAATGGTTATAATTTCTGTTTTTATTTTAGCAAACTCTTCATCCCAGAGATTTAATTAAATCATTTTGCCTTAAAAAGCAAGGAGAAGGGATTACACAGGTAGACAGATTGTGCTGTGAGCAAATATTTCTAATCGCTAAACTGCTTTACTTTTGTTACTGTGTTAATGATTTAGTGGGAAAATGACCTAATTTTTGCACAAAAGAAATAATTAGAGTAAACAAAGCTGTTATCATTGACTTTTTCTGCTAAACCTAACAATAAACTTTTCTAACAAGAGCATCTCTGATGTGACTGTACATTTAAAAATAACAATATGGATAAAGAAGGGAGATGGTTTTTGTTTCCAGTTTTATGATTAGCTTATTTCAAACATTTTTAATTCTTTTGATCATTTAAAGAAATGTTGAATTTTAGATTATTTTGTTTACAGTGCTTATACCTTGGTTCTAAAACTGTTAAAGACAAGGCATTTTTATTATACTAATTTATTCAATAACCAAGAATTTGTTGTGATACTGAGCTTCCTTTTTTTGTTTGTTTGTTTGTTTTGGTTTTAGGCTTGTCATGGCTTCAGTGTGGAAACTTAGTCCTAATGCTTCAATTTGCATGTTAAACATTTTATTTAGTTCTTTTTTTCATTTTATTCACTCTAATCCTTACATTATTTTGAGCTTTGGTTTTTGACCCCAAACTTCTGAAGTGATTATGCAATTTTGTTTTTCTTTTTGTCCTGTTTGTGGTTCCTCTCTATTTTTTGAAAGCATAGGACAAGTCCAACCAGGCTGGAGGGACCATGTCAATGAAGCTCAGAGTTATGCAATTAGACTGTGTCAATGAGTTCTTTAGATTCTTTCAAATTCACTACATCATTGCACACCATGTGAATTTTCCTTGGGTACAAGAACATTGTTATTAGCTATGACATAATTTGTGTGGTGTTTATAATGTCTATTTTGTGAATTAGAGTGATTTTTGAGGCAGTTAACATTTGTTATCTTCTTAGGAAGATAAGCACTTGTCTGTTTATAGAATTGTAGAATGACAAAGCTTAAAGTAATCTCACAAACTTGACTAAAGCCATCTTCCTTTCTCTTGGCCAGTCTTGTTTTGCTTCCCTTGCATGTCAAAGACAATATCCCAGTTTATTTCTAACTGCACAAAAGGTAACATGTCATGGAATGACGATTTGAAAAAAATTTTTATGAGCACTGTAATATTTAGATGCTAACTACTTTGAATATGTCATTAAAAGGAATGAAAGATTTATCTTTAGATAAATTTCTGGGACCTAGTGAAAATCCTTAGGCACTCAAGTGTTTTACCCCATAGTGCATTAACACATTTATATTCCAGATAAACGTTTCAGAAATGAGTGTTTTTAGGCCCACTTTAGGAAGGGCATATTTTGCATATAAAATATTATGATACAGTGACAGAATATTATAGCATTTAGTGAATGATTTCGTGACTACTCTCCCAAGTGTTTTTAGGATGCCAAGTGTATCTAAATTACATTATGTACATTTGGCTTACTTATACAAAATGTATTTATTTATAGAAAAAGTATTTTTTTTGAGATGATTCTTTAACATATGTGAATAACTTCCATTGATTTTTTTCCAAGGAATAGGATGTCTTTGAGTTGGTATGAACATGAGAGTTTTTGACAATGGTTAGCTTTGTTGCTTAACACTTTCTTTGTGGGTTTATAAATAATGACTTATGTTCTTAAGATATACAATGTAGAGGAAACTCTTGAGGCAGTAGACATAGTATTACATATACAGACATAAAATTGCTATGACACTAATTAGGGCATAAATAATGGCATACCTAACCAAAGGCAAGTAAAACATTTGTTTAGTAATTAAAATGAAACTTACTTATTTACAGGTTCAAAGTTTGTCTGTTTAAAACAGACTAGGTCAGGTAGATAAAACATAAGCAAGTAGACAGATACACAGTGTCCAGTTTTGCATCATTCTGAGTACCTTGAACTTCCAATGAGTTTCTAGGATCTGTAGGCATGTGGAAATAGAAATTTTGACATGCTCAGTAGGATGAACCCTTGTTTTAGAGCTGTTTATTTCCTGTAGGTGTATATAAGACTCTGTGTACATATCCTGCTCCCTGTTCTTTTCTATTTGGAGTTTTTAGAGAAGAATTAGCCTAGTTTGTGCTGATATCAGGAACCCTTCAGGAATTAGATTAGTTGCCTGGTTTAAAGCTCTATGTTTTCAAAAAAGAAAGGGAAGAAGCAGGCTCCAGGGGAATGGTAGCTTTTGACTCTTTCAGGAGTGTGTTGGGGAATAGTTCTGAATATTTGGATATAAATGTGGAAGTTGACTAAATGCAAGATAATACTTATTCCATAGCTCAAGAATCCGGTGCATTTTATCATGTACAAGATTGAGTGAGATTCCTGGCACTTCCTATGAGCATTGAAATAAAATTAGCAATCATTGGTAACCCACTTACATTTATTGAGCATTGCCAACTACAAGCTCTGTCACCTTGAGCAATTTGCCTATACTATCTATGCCTCAGTTTCCTCATCTGTCAATGAGATAAAAACAGCCTGGGACATAATTAATCCCCAGTAAGGTAGTTCTATTTTTATTATTTCTCTTACCACTATTTCATTAGGCTCTGAGAATACAAGTTCTTTTATTTCAGTTCCATCTTCCACTAATTACTTTGTATTATCAGGTGGTTTAGAATGCTGTTCATCATGAAGGGCCTTGTTTGAGTTCTTTTATTTGACCAATCTTGACTGCAAATTCTCTATGTGCTAGTGTAGAAAAATGGGACATACAAAGAAGAAAATCCGTAGTCATTGCTCTAAAGTCTCTTAGAGTCTAGTAAGGTAGACAGTTGTGAAAATAAACACCTTCAGCACAGTATGTTAATAACCCTAAACAGGGACCCATAAGCCATATGTTGGGATAGAGTGTCCAAGAATGCCTGGGAGCATCCTCTCTTCTGTAGAGGAAGGAGTTTACTTTTAAGACAATAAAGGGAATGTATATATAGAGAAATATAAAAGGCCTAGGGTTTTTTGGGGGAAATGATGGCATATAAAATCCAAGGAGGGGACATTGGCAGGGGTTAGATTGGTAATCAGAATCTGGATTCTGCAAAGGCATACAAAGGAATTTATATTTTATACTTTCACCAATAAACAGTAGGGAGCAATTAATAAAACGATGAAACTTCAACTGGGAAATAAAACTATCTGATTAAATTTTTATAAAGATCACTCTGGCTATGCCATTCTGATTACTGGTTTTGTAGTTGGTGGTTGTGGTTGGTTGGTTGGTTTTGTATAATGGCCTCTTTAGGATCTTCTTTTTAGCTTTAGTATTACAAAATTTTTCTGGGCTATGTTATGGGTCTTTCTCAATTTATTATGCTGGGTTGTGTGTTCAGTGGGCCACTTCAATCGAGAATGCCATTCAGTTTTGGGAAAATATCCTCAATTACTTCTTTCAAATGTTTCCCTTTTTTTTGGATAATTTTTTTCTCTCTTTTGGGAATTCCTGAGGAAAAACTAAGGGTTTTGGACTTTCTGAATTAATCTTTCAATGTAACAGTTTTCCTTTTTTGCTCTTATTTCTAACAAGCAATAATCAGAGACCATTTTTTTTTAAACTGTAAGCTAGTAAACTATTAAGTGCATAGACAATATCCTTTGTCAGTGAGGATGAGGAGAAATGATCCATTTCCTAAAATTGTTGATGTGTGTGTAAATTGGGATAACATTTTTGAAAGGCGATTTGGCAATACCTATTTAAATAGGCTCCAAAATTAAGTATCCTTCCTAGAGAAATTCTTCAAAAGGGAAAGGATATATGCTCAGAGATGCTTAGTGTAGCATTGTTTATAGGAGTGAAGCTTGAAAAAACTAAATAGTTTTTTAGGAGAATTATTAAATAAATTTTGATCTATTTAAACTATAGAATATAGCATAATTCTATATGGGTAAAAAATATGGGTAAGTTAGATAAATCTGGCTATGGTAAATCTCTAAGAAATACTGTTAAGAATAATATATATATAGTTATATAGCATGTTCTTATGGTCTGGTGCCAATTACAATGTGTGTGGAGGTTCCCCACACCAACAAGCAATTCTTGTACACCAGTTGGGTGTCTTATAATTCAACTCAGTTCTGATATTATCTACCTGGAGATAACATCGAATCCCACAGGGTAAGGGCTTAGCTGCACAAGACTACACCCCCAACTTCCTTGAGACACCAACCATAAGCACAAGTTATTATCTGTGCTTCTGACCAACTGGTCAGAATGGAGCTTCCAACAACCCCCTCCAACTGAAGATGCCAATCAATTGCAAGCCTGGGTTGTTACCTATACTTCTGACAGGATATAACTCAGGAATAGCCAAATGGAAGAGATGCATAGGGTAGGATATGAAGAAAGGGTGCAGAGCTTCCATGCCCTCTCCAAGAGCATCATTCTCCATGTGTTCACCAATCTGGAAACTCTCTGAACCCTGCCTGCCCTTTGGTGTTTTTTCTTGAAGTTCTATTATATAAACCCGATTGATTTAATCATTGGCCATTGGCTATTGAACTCAGTCTCAAGCCCCTTTCCCCTGGCAGAGGTGGGGAAGGATGGGACTGAAAGTTCTAAAGTTCTAACTACATGGTTGGCTCTCCAGGCAACAAGGCAAGATCCTTAAGTGCTCCAAAAGTCACCTCATTCATATAACAAAAGACCTTAATCACTCTCATCAAATAAGAAATCCCAAGGGTTGGGGCGCCTGGGTGGCTCAGTCGTTAAGCCTCTGCCTTCAGCTGGGGTCATGATCCCAGGGTCCTGGGATCGAGCCCCACATCGAGCCCCACATCGAGCCCCACATCGAGCCCCACATCGAGCCCCACATCGAGCCCCACATCGGGCTCCTTGCTCCGTGGGAGGCCTGCTTCTTCCTCTCCCACTTCTCCTGCTTGTGTTCCTTCTCTTGCTGTCTCTCTCTCTGTCAAATAGATAAATCAAATCTTAAAAAAAAAAATTCCAAGGGTTTTAGCAAAGACTAAATACATATTTCCTATTATAAATTACAATATCATACACATATAATTTGATGTATATACAAACACAATATATGTATTTATAAATAAGATCACTATATAGATGTTACATGTAATACTTAACACATGAATCTAAATGCACAACCTCTGGGCGCCTGGGTGGCTCAGATGGTTAAATGCACAACCTTCTGAAATGTTGCATATCACTTATTTTTTTATTAGTTTTTTTCCAGCTTTATTGAGAAATAATTGACATACATCATTGTATAAGTTTAAGGCATACAGCATAATGGTTTGATTTATATATATTGTGAAATGATTACCATTATAGGTTCAGCTAACATCCATCTTATATAGATAAAATATAGATAAAATAAAGATGAAAGAAGAGAAGAAAAAAGGAAAAAAAACCTACTTTACCTATAATGAGAACTTTTAGGACTTACTCTCTTAACAACTTGCCTATGTATCGTACATCAGCGTTAGTCATAGACATCATGTTGTACATTACATCCTTAGTGCTTATTTATCTTACAACTGGAAGTTTGTATCTTTTGATCACCTTCCCCCACGCCCTGCTTTTGGTAATCACAAATCTGATCTCTTTTTCTATGAGTCTGGATTCTTTTTTTCTTTTTCTTTTTTTAGATTCCACATGTAAGTGAGATCATACTTCATTTGTCTTTTTTTGTCTGACTTATTTCACTTTACTTAATGCCTTCCAGATCCATCCATGTTGTCACAAAAGTTAGGCTTTCCTTGTCTTTTTTTTAATGGCTGAATAATATTCATATTTCTTTATCCATGTATTCACCACAGGACACAGGTTTTTTCCATGTCTTGCTTATTGTAAATAATGCTGCTATGAACATGGGGGTACAGATACCTTTTTGTTTGTATGTTCATTACCTTTGCATGTAGTCCTAGAAGTAGAATTGCTTGGTCATATGATAGTTCTATTTTTAATTTTTTGAGGATCCTCCAAACTGTTTTCCATAGTGACTGTACCAATTTACAATCCCACCAACAGGGCACAAGGCTTCCCTTTTCTTTACATCCATGACAACATTTGTTATCTCTTGTCTTTTTGATGATAATCATCTAACAGGCATAAAGTGATATCGCATTGTGGTTTTAATTTGCATTTCCTTAATGACTAGTTATGATGAGCATTTTTTCCTGTACCTGTTGGCCATCTGTATAGCTTCTTTGGAGAAATGTCTATTCAGGTCCTTTGTCCATATTTAATTGCGTTATTTGCTTTTTTGGTATTGAGTTATATGGGTTTTTTTATATGTTTTGGATATTAACCCATTATCAGATATATGGTTTGCAATTTTATCCCCATTCCATAGGTTGTTTTTTTACTTTGTTGATGATTTCTTTTGTTGTGTAGAAGCTTTTCAGTTTCATGTAGTCCCACTTGTTTATTTTTTATTCTGTTGTTTATGCTTTACATATCATACCCAAAAAACCACTACCAAGACCCATCTCAAGGAAGATTTTTTTTAAAGACTTATTTATTTATTTTAGAGAGATAGAATACAAGCAGAGGGAGAGAGAGAGAGAGAGAGAAACCAACTCCCTGCTCAGTACAGAGCCTGACACGGGGCTCAATCTCATGACCCTGAGATCATGACCTGAGCTGAAATGAAGAGTTGGCCACTTAACAGACTGAGCCACCCAGGCGCCCCATCAAAGAGTTTTGTTGTTATTTTTTCTTCTAGGAGTTTCCTGGTTTCAGGTCTCACATTTAAGTCTTTAATATATTTTGAGTTAATTTTTGTGAGTGGTGTAATGGGATCCAGTTTCATTCTTTTACATGTGAAAAAGACTATTGGAAGATTTTACAACAGAAAATTTTCAGACCAAGAGATAATGAGATAATGTATTCAAAATATTAAAAGAAAATAAATGTCAACTAAGAATTCTCTAACTAGTAAAGCTGTCCTTCAGAAACAAAGATGGGATAACGACTTTCCTGAACAAATAAAATCTGAGAGTTCATTATCACCAGCCTTGCCTTACAAGAAATACTAAAGGGAGTTCTTTGAGTGGAAGTAAAAGAAAATTAATTAAGATAAAAAAATACAAAAGGTACCATAAATCTCACTGGTAATGGTAAATATATTGTCATAGTTAAATCCTGCAATATGGCAACAGTTGCAAATAATTCACAACTCTAATTTAAAAGCTTTTAAAAGGTAACAAAAATAACCATAAACACAAAAATCTGTTACTAGTTGCATAATATAAAAATCATGTAAATTGTAACAGCAATAACCTAAATGAGAGCGGGAGAAGAAGTAAAAGTGTAAAGTATATGAATTCCATTGAAGTTACCAGTTTAAAATAGAGTTTTATACGTTTAAGATATTTTATGTAGGCCTCTTGGTAACTACAAGGGAAAATGTAATAATTAGACAACAAAAAACACAGTAAAAAAGTCAAAGCATATTTTGATATCAAAATAAATGAAAGCATAAGAAAAAAAGACAGCAGGATAAGAAACAAGAAATAAAGGATTTAGAAAACAACCAGGAAACAATTAATAAAGTGGCAATAAAAAATTCTTACCTATCAATAATTACTTTAAACATAAATAGGGGCACCTGGGTGGCTCAGTTGATTGAGTGTCCTACTCTTGATCTCAGCTCAGGTCTTGATCTCAGTGAGTTCAAGCCCCACATTGGGCTCCACACTGTGTGTGAGGCGCCTACTTAAAAAACAACAATAACAGCAACCTTAAACATAAATGGATTAAATACTCCAAACAAAAGACATAGAATGGCTGAATGGATTAGAAAAACAGACCCAACAATATGCTACCTACTAGAGATTCACTTTAACCTTAAAGACACACATAGACCAAGAATGAAGGGATTGAAAAAGACATTTCAAGCAAATGATAATCAGAAAACATCAGGGGTAGCTATACCTATATCAGACAAAATAGACTTTAAAAATAATAAAAGGAGGGGGCGCCTGGGTGGCTCAGCTGCTAAGCGTCTGCCTTCGGCTCAGGTCATGATCCCAGGGTCCTGGGATCGAGCCCCAAATCGGGCTCCCTGCTCCGCGGGAAGCCTGCTTCTCCCTCTCCCACTCCCCCTGCTTGTGTTCCCTCTCTCGCTGTCTCTCTCTCTGTCAAATAAATAAATAAAATCTTAAAAAAAAAAAAAGGAACAAGTAAGGGTGGTCACTCTGACCACTTTAAAAAAAAATAATAAAAGGAGACAAAGTAGGTAATTATATAATAATAAAGGGGTCAATATATCAAGAAGATGTAACAATTGTAAATATTTATGCATCCAACATCAGAACACCTAAGTATGTAGAGCAAAAACTACCAGAGCTAAAAGGAGAAATAAACAGCAATACAATAATAGCTGGGGTCTTTAATACCCCACTCTCAGCAGTGGATAGATCATCTGCACAGAGAATCAATAAAGATATAGAGAATTTGAGCAACGTTATAGACCAAATGGACCTGACAAACATATACAAACATTCTATCCAACAACAACAGGATACACATCCTTCTCAAGTGCACATGGAATATTTTCTAGGATAGACCATATGATAGACCACATAAAAAGTTAGCAAATTCAAGAAGACTGAAATCATACCAAGTATCTTCCCTTACTACAATGGTATGAAACTAGAAATTAACAAGAGGAAAACTAGAACATCCACAAACACATGGAAATTAAATAAAACTCTCCTGAAAAACCAATGGATCAAAGAAGAACTTAAATGGCAAATAACAAAGTTTCTTTAGACAAACGAAAATGTAAACACAATATACCAGAACTCCTGGGATGCAGCAAAAGCAGCTCTAAGAGGCAGTTCATAGCAATAAATGCCTACATTAAGAAGTAAAAGAGATCCCAAATAAACATCTTAACCCTGAGCCTTGAACCCAGAGTTAATAAGGAAAGAAAATAATGAAGATTAAGGCAGAATTAAATGAAATAGAGAAGAGAAAAACAATAGGAAAGATGAACGAAATTAAGAGTTGGTTCTTTGAAAAGATGAACAAAATTGACAAACCCTTAGACTAACCAAGTGAAAAGAGAATCAATCCAAATAAACAAAAGTATGTGTGGAAAAAGGAGACATGACAACTAATACCACGAAAATTCAAAAATTCAAAATCATAAGAGGCCACTAATAACAACTCTATGCCAAAAAACTAGGCTACCTGGAAGAAATGAAAATTTTAGAAACATACGATTTACCAAGACTAAATTAGGAAGAAATAGAAAATCTGAATTGGACCAACTACTAGTAAGGGATTAAATGAGTAATCAAAAATTTCTCAATGAAGAAAAGCCCATGACTACATGGCATCACTGGTAAATTTTATCAAACATTTATGATTAACACCAATCCTTCTCAAACTTCTTCAAAAAATGAAAGAGGAGGGAATATTTCTAAACTTATTTTATAAGACCAGTATTATCCTGATATCAGACCCAGAAGAAGAAGCTACTGGAAAACAAAACAAAACAATGGGCCAATAACCCTGATGAATGTAAATGTGAAATTTTCTTTTTTTTAAGATTTTATTTTTAAGTAATTTTTACACCCAATGTGGGGCTTGAATTTACGACCCCAGGATTAAGAGTCCCATGATCTACCAACTGAGCCAGCCAGGTGTCCCACAAATGCAAAAAATTTCAATACAATATTAGCAAAATGCATTCAGCAGCATTTCAAAAGGATCATTCACCATGATTAATTGAGATTTAACCCTGGGATTGGAGAATGGAAATGAACTAAGGAATGAGTTATGTTGTTAGCATGGTGGTGTCATTGTCCTCACTCATTTGACAGTGGTTACTTATGGCGAGGGGTATAGGAATGGGAGAGCGTGAAGAAATCTTTTCCATTTTATTATATAGACTTTTGCATTGGTAATTTTTTCTAGGGACTATGTATGAGTTTGGTAAATAAAAGAAAAAGACTTTTTTTTTTTTTCTCACCAACAAATAAAATTAACCAAGAAACACCCACTCCTCATTTTAATCCTGTTGGTTTAGAATATATTCTACCACTGTAATCCATACAATTGGATTGCAAATATCCTAGCTTGAGAAGTAGTTTTATAATAAAGCAGCAGCTATATGTTATTTCTGATTTTTTTTTACACTTTATTAATTGAAAACATATTTGCCACTTACTATTTCCTAACATTTTCTGCCTTTCTTGAAGAATGCGTGGAGTACAATGTACAAAGAAAATCATCTATCAAGATTGGTTCAACAGCCTTTGGCTGTGAGAGTCTCAAGGAATGACTGATAATTAGTTTTCATTAGTGAGAAGAAAGAAGCAAAGAAGAATAAATCAGCTACCACACATGTGAGTCAACCTAGTATCAAAAGTTTCATTTTCCCCCCACGTGCATGATTTAGTTTTCTTTGATTTTTATGTTCCTGTAGAAAAATAAATAGTATCTGGATACTTCAAATTTGTAACATCCCTGAAAACTTTATAAAAAGGAGAAAATTTTCTCATTTACACAGGAGCCATATTTAAACTAAAATATAAATACTGCTGCAAAGAATGCAAGCTTATTGCATAATATCATGGAGTACCTGTTCTTCATAACTTATATGTTTCCAGAAGACAAAGATTTTAATGGATCTTGGGGTTCTTGTTGTTGTTGCTTTTCTAAACATTATGTTTATTTCAGGTACACAATGATTTGATATATGTATATATTGCAAAGTGAATACATATTGATATTCTTAACTCTTATCACTAATTGCTTGTTGATAACCATTGGTTCTTTGAAAATGTTGCCTCGTTTCTTTAAGAAGACACTCATTCCGGGGATTGTCGGTATTACCTCTCAGCTTCAAACTCCAAGTTCAGATTCAGGTTTGTCATGTATCTTGCTGCTGACAAATCTTATGCAAAGGGTAATCCCAGAACCACAAAGTGATGATGTGTTCTGTTTTTAAAGGCAGCTTCTGGGTGTCCAGGTCACATTTCAAAATATCAAATTGCATGGTCCGCTTGAAGGCTATGAATTTTTCTATAGGCAGATGTGTGTGGAATATGACCTCTTTTTTTATATTTTGCATGTTGTGATTGTCCCTTTGAGGTTTCTATAAAGGTAAGCAAAATATCAGGGGTGTTGGCTATTGGAGGAGAAAAGTCTTTGTTATTCCAAAGCTATTTAATTTATCCATCAAGAAATGTCCATTTTATACCTTTCTTTTTCAAGTGGAGTAATGTAAATGCTCAATTTCTTTGAAAGAAAAGAAAAACACACACACTCAGAAAAAAATTCACATATCTAAATTATAACTTTTTATGTAAGGGAAAGAGTGTAAATGTTGATACATATGAAAATATAGCTCATATTAAAAATAAACATTTGGTTTTCAAAGAATCAACACAATGGATTTAGCAAAAGTCATCCTTTAAAACAATAGGTCTGCACAAACCACTATTTTATGGAGGTGTGTGAAGTACCCATATATGGTTAGAAAGATGCAAATACGTCTATGGAAATCATATACTTTTGTATTTTATTTATATTTTATTGAAAATTTATGGCAAAACCAAATGTAATGCCTATTGTTAAAAAGTCATGTGTTTGCAGCTGCCCATGTATCTATTTCAAGGTTATAAATATTTACTAAAGAAAGAATCAATCTCTAATCAAAATAAATTATAATTCAGGGACAAAAAAATATCATGTTTAGAGCTCTACAATCAAAAATCAGAGAAAAGAGCCACCTGAAGCCCTGTAGAGTAACCTGTATTCTTTCTTACTGATCCCAAACAGACAAAGAATTTCTCCCTAAAATTATTTTTTTTGAATAATAAGTTAACTAGAGTCTTAAGTTTTTCTTTTTAATACTCATGGAGAATTCCTGGTTAGCCAATTCATACAATGCAGCTCACTTGCAGCTCCAAGGACGTTGGGATGTAGGGCATGTCAGGAGAAGGGTCTGGAGCAAGCAGGAGCTAGATCACATAGGACCTTATAAGCACTGTTAATGACATTAGCTGAGGGCAATGGGTAGCTGCTGACACAAAATACCAGAAGATACTATCATTCTTACTGGAAGATGATGGCTTAGATAAAGGTGACTTTTCTCTGGGCACAACTATTCCTAAAGAAAAAATTCACATAGAAAATACAGTATTTTTTAAAAAAGATTTTATTTATTTATTAGAGAGAGAGAGAGAGAGAGGGAGAGAACCCGAGCGCGAGCAGGGGGAGGAGCAGAGGGAGAGGGAGAAGCAGACTCCCTGCTGGGTAGGGAGCCTGACACAGGGCTAGATCCCTGGACCCCGAGATCATGACCTGGGCCGAAGGCAGATGCTTAACTGACTGAGCCACCCAGGTGCCCCCCAAATAAGGTATTGATTAATTAATTAAACAGTTATTGGGTTTCTATTATGTACATGCTGAGTCTAATGGGACTAATGGGACACACAAAAGTCAACAGATTCCTTACCAAGGGAGCAGTGCTAGAAATAGTATGCACATTGTGTTATGGGAACACAGGAAGAGGCATGTTTATTTCATATTAGAAAATAAAAAAAAAATCTGGGTGTATGATTTTTTCTAGACAAGTGAAGCTTATGAAAGTTGTTTAAAAATACTTCAAGTGCTTGTGTGTGTGTATGAAATCTTCAAAGGTGTACAAGACTTTTCTTACTTAGAAACAATATTGCATACATGAGTTTGACATGGGTTTGGCATTTTGCCAGGTGGGAGGCTTGGGTTGACCTAAAACATCTCAGATTTTATTATAATTTGATGTATAGAATAACTGTATGACAACTCCCCCATTAGAAGAAATTACTGATGGGCGCCTAGGTGGCTCAGTTGTTAAGCTTCTGCCTTCAGCTCAGGTCATGATCCCAGGGTTCTGAGATCGAGTCCCGCATCAGGCTCCCTGCTTGGTGGGGAGCCTGCTTCTCCCTCTCCCACTCCTCCTGCTTGTGTTCCCTCTCTCACTGTGTCTCTCTCTGTCAAATAAATAAAATTAATAAATCTTTTTTAAAAAAGAAATTACTGAGACAAATATAAATTTACTGTTTTGCACAATCTGCTCTGCTACTCAAGACTCTCACTGTTAATTTATTTAAAAATGTATTGAGCATCTAATATGTGCCAAGCAATATGCTAGAGCTGGAAATTTAAATGAAAAAGAAAGATATAACCTTGGCTACTACAGAAAATACAATCTAGTGGGAAATACAGATAACTAAACAGACAATTCTACCTTGTGTTTTTCTAGTTGGTGAATTTTTTCCCCCTTTTTCCTCACTGGTAGCTGTCACTTCTTAGTATTGAGTCATTTCAAAATCTAATTTGAGATGATAGTAATTAGTAGTTATGGATGAGTAACACTGTATTTCTTGTTCAGGAGTGACTTGCTTTGTTTATTATTTCTAAAAAGATAGCATCATAAAAATGGAATTGGTTTACATATATAATGTCTTATTTATTCAGTTGGCTTGTTCAAACCTTTTGGGAACAAGCCAGTTACAGATGAATGAATATTTACAACTGTCATTGATGGAGTGCTTACTATGTAGTTTTTACATGCATTAGCTCATTTAATCATCAAAGCAACCCTTAGAAGAGGGTGTTATTATATTCTACATTTTATAGATGAGGACACTGAAGCACTGAGACGTTCAGTAACTTGTCCAAAGTCACACAGCCAACAGATTGGAGCCAGGATTTAAACTCTGGTAGCCAGGCTCAGAGCAATTGTTCTTAATCAGTAAACTATATTGACTTCAGAATGAATTAATACATAAATATTCAATTATATATATGAAAGCATTTTAATGTCATAGTCCTAAATTATAAAGCTTAGATTGTCACTGATCATGATAAAAACTGAGAGTCACAAATACACCAATTCTTCAACAGACCTGCTGTAGAACCTGGCAATTCTACCAGAAGAATTATTCCTTTGATATGAGATGGATATTCTAGAGGGTCCCTCTAAAGCAAATGGTTATTTTGCTATGAAACAGTAAACTTGTGGAATGCACTATTGCATTAGCATGAACTACATTGCTAAATTATCTAACTGTCTCTTAAATAAGTTTGAGAACCTAAGGGGATAGCACAGTCCCTTAAAATTTTGGGGGGGTTCCTATTTTTTAATTTAAATTCAATTAATTAACATATAGTGTATTAGTTTCAGAGGTAGAGTTCAGTGATTCATCAGTTGCATAGAACACCCGATGCTCATTCCATCACGTGCCCTCCTTCATGCCCATCACCCAGTTACCCCATCTTCCCTCCCATCTCCCCTCCAGCAACCCTCAGTTTCTTTCCTATGCTTAAGAGTCTCTTATGGTTTGTCTCCCTCTCTGATTTCATCTTGTTTTATTCTTCCCAGGTTTTTTTTTTCTAACCAGAATCATGCTGTATGTATTGTTCTTTGATGTGCTTGTTGGACACGTTCTCAGCCTAGCACATTCCTTTTATCCATTATATATTGCACAGAAATAGGGTCACTCTTTGGGTTGCTTCATTCTGCTTTTATAATTATGCCCACTTTTGTGCACAAACTTGAGCACAGGGACAGCCCCTTAAATTTTTGAGAGAAGGATGAAAGCCTTGGAACCCTTACATACTTCCTATGGAGGATAACACCAGTGTTGAACTGCACTGGACAGCCTGTTAGGGCTCAGCACAAGAGTGGTTGAGTGCCTTGAGGGGGAGAATGGAACCAGTGACATCCTCAGCCCTCCAGGAAATTTGTGGCAGTCTATTCCAGGAAAAATAGTTTTTCCTATACTCTTATTTATAAACTTGACTCAACTCAGCATTTTATCTTGGAAATGAAATAAATTTTGCTCTTACTCATCCAGCTTAGATTATGTTTAAGGACTTGAAGAACCACTGAAACCCTTCTGATGACTGATTTTTTTTTGTAATAAAAATAAAAAGTGTAATAACTCCATTCTGGTAGTTCTCAGCAGGGGTATCCTGAACCTGCCATAAGAGTGTTATGATATTAGAATAATTACAGTCCTATTTGTCAGAGCTGTGTGTGTGTGTGTTTAAGATTTTATTTTCTTAGAGCAGTTTAAGTTCACAGCAAAATTAAGAGGAAGGTGCAAAGATTTCCCATAATCCCCCTACCCTTACAATGCATAGCTCCTCCCATTATCTACATCCCTACCAAAGTGGTACATTTGTTATAATTGATGAATCTACATTGATATATCATCATCACCCAAAGTCCATAGTTTACATTAGGGTCCACTCTTGTCTTGCACATTCTGTGGGTTTGGACAAATGTATAATATCATGTATCCATCATTATGGTACCATACAGAGTATTTTCGCTGCCCTAAAAATCCTGGTTTTTTTGCCTGTTTATCCCTCTCTCTTCACCCAACCCTTGTCAACCATTAATCTTTTTACTGACTGTAGGTTTTCCTTTTCCAGAATGTCATATATTTGGAATCATATAGTATGTAGCCTACTCAGGTTGCCCTCTTTACTTAGTAATACGCATTTAAGCTTCCTTTGTGTCTTTTCAAAGCTTGATAGTGCATTTTTTTTTTTTAGCACTGAATAATATTCCATTGTCTGGATATACCAGTTAATTAATCCATTCACCTACTGAAGGATATCTTGGTTGCTCACAAGTTTTAACAATTATAAATAAAATTGCTATGAACATCCATCCATGTGCAGACTTGTGTGTGGACATACATTTTTAACTTTTGAGGGGAAAATACCAAGGTGTGCAATTGCTATATCATATAGTAAGAATATGTTTAGTTTCATAAGAAGTCAGCAAACTGTCTTCCAGTGTTGCTGTACCATTTTGTATTTTGACCAGTAATGAATGAGAGTCCTGATCGTTTCACATCCTCACCAGCATTTGATGATCTTAGTGTTCTAGATTTTGGCCTAATAGGTATGTACTGGTATTCATTCTTATTTTAATTTGCATTTCTCCAATGACATATGATGTAAAGCATCTTTTTCATATGCTTATTTGTCATCTGCCTATCTTCTTTGGTGAGGTGTCTGTTCAGGTCTTTGGCTCATTTTTTACTTGAGTTGTTTTCTTATTCAGTTCTTAGAGTTCTCTGTATCAGAGCTGGTTTTAAGATTCAGTGCAAATTAGGGCTTAATATGATATTAATAAGAAGTAAGAAGCTTAGGGATGCCTGAGTGGCTCACTCAGTTGAGTGTCTGCCTTTGGCTCAGGTCATGATCCTGGAGTCCTGGGATTGAGCTCCGAGCTGGGCTCCCTGCTCAGCGGGGAGTCTGCTTCTCCCTCTGCCTCCCACCCTGCTTGTGCTCTCTCTTTCACTCTCTCTCAAATAAATAAATAAAATCTCTTTTTTAAGTAAGAGGCATAATATAATGTAAAACATGGACTAAAGAAAGGTTTGTGTTTATAGGAACATCATAAGTATAGAAGAGACCAGTTATTGATACTCAAACATGTTTGAAGTCAACTACGGATAACCAAGTTGTGAGGAAGCCCAAGCTAGTCATGCAGAAAGGATGTATGGAGAAAGAGAGATGTAGACTAGCTTCCAGTTGTTTCAGTGATCCCAACGCAGGTGGGAGACACGTGAATAAAAGGACTATCTTGTACATTCCAACTCCAGAAGATGCCAAGTTAAGAATATCTGAGGCCCCAGACATATGGCCCCGATTGAGCTGTACGTCTATTTATAGGTCCTTGAGCAACCTGGGCTGAGGTCCCAGACATAGTAGAGCAATGACAAGCCATCCCTGCTGAGCCTTGCTCAGTCTTCCTGATGCTCAGTATCATAAGTATAATGAAATAATTAAGTAGTGTGCTACTGAGCAATAGATAGCCAGGACAAACCCCTTATATCCCCTCTATAGGCTGGATTAGGCTTAAAGCATGGGTTGGGCATGAGCTTTCACATAAGCTAGAACAATCTAATTTGCTGTGTCAAGAACACAATTCTTTTTTGTTTGTAATTTGTCTTCAGGAGTTTCCTTTGACAGTGTCAATCATTCATGGTTAATTAAGCTTTAATAACAAACACTCTTGTTGGTATCTTCTGACTGAGTAGGACCCTATAAGAATGGGATATAGAAAATACTTTTTCATGTATACCCTTGGCCTAGTTCTGGTTTAGTACTCTTTCTGGTTTCATAAGTTCAGTGTTTTTAGTCTTCTCTCTCTCTCTCTCTGACTGGGATAACATGAGAAAAATAGGAAAAGGAACAGTTATGTTGTAGGCATAGTGTATCATGATTAAGAACAAACCTTGTGAATTGCATAGAACTTATGATGGCTTTGACCTTTGCAGGCATTGGGAGATTCATGTTTTAAGGGTAGATGATGAACCATAACACCAGGTCTAGTTGCTATATGTATTGAAGAGTGGAAGGAGCAAGGAAAGAAAGGCATTTTGTACCTAAATGAATAAAAAAACAAATGGTAAAGAATACACTGTTCGAACTTGCTGTGCCTTGAGTGAGGCATTCTGTTTTGAGTTCCATAAATTAAAAGGGTTGGATTACAGTGCCTTTAAATGCACTCTATTTCTAAAATGTTTGACCCTAAGTATAAAAATAACAAAGGTAAAGTCAGTGATTTTGGCATGTAGTAGGTGCCCAATAAATATTTGTTGAATGATTAACATGAGCATGTATCTGATTTAACTGGTAGGGCCTAGGACAGTGAAACTTTCACACTGTTCAAGAATGTTAGGATTTTCTCACTTTAACACTTATATTTAAAGCTAGAAGTAGGCAAAAATAATATAGCAGATATGTTTCTTTGTATCTTCATAAGTTTTTTTTTCTCTTCATCCAGGAATTCTAGCCATGGTCCAGGAATATCCTACTACTATCCCTAAAGGATTTTGCTCTCTAAACTGGACATCAGGGTATTTGGAAATCATCCTAAAGCCAACAGAACTTTATCTTTCCATGCCACTAACTTTTTAAAAAAAAACTAAACTTATTTAGTGGTTAATTGTAGATTCACATGCAGCTGTGAATTAGTGTCAAGATACCCCATGTATCCTTCACTCAATTTCCCCCAATGATAACATCTTGCATAACTATAGTATAATATCATGCCTAGGAAATTGACATTGATGTGATCCACTGACCTTATCCAGATTTCATCAGTTTTACATGAACTCATTTGTGTGTGTCTCTATGCGTGTATTTAGTTCTATGCTATGCTACCACATGTATAGATTTGTGGAACTACAGACAAGATACAGAACAGTTATGTCACCACAAGCATTATTCCTTGTGCTACCTTTTAATAGAAACCTGTCCCCCACCCATCCCTAACTTTTGGCAACCACTAATCTCTTCATCTCTGTAATTTTATTATTTCAAAAATATTACATAAATGGAATCACACAGTATATAACCTTTTGAGATTAGCTTTTTTCACTCAGTGTAATTCTAAGCCACTGACTTTTAAGACTCAGAAAGATGAAGGTATAATAATGGACTATGATACAAAGGAATTGATATTTTTGAATAAAAATGTCTATGTGTTTTCTGTTTCTTTGATCCCCTTAGCCAAATTACCTCCTTCCTCCACTATCTATGCCAACATACACCATGTCAGAAACCTTTTAACTTCCGAAGAAAGCTTTTACCTAGGAAAGTGGAATCAGGAAAAGTGAATTAAGCTTAATCTATCTACCAAATATGTCATTTCTGAAAATGAGCTCAAATGAAGGGGTTACATTTAATGACCTCACGGGTCTTTTCTCCTTGGAAATTTTATGACCAGAATTATTAAGATCCCATAAAACAAGTGTTTGGTGGCCACTTTGGCTTCCAGGATTGGAAGGCAGGAAAATGGTCATAATGTAATAACCAGAACAGGAAAGTAATGAGCAAAGGTGTAAAAACTAACAAAATGTTGATATCTTCACCCAAAATAAAAATTGGTATTACCATCTCTGTTTTACAAATGAGGAGAAAAGCCCAAGAGTTTAAATAACTTGCTTAAAATCACACAGTTGGAGGTAGGATTAGAATCCAAGGAAGCAGGATTAGGAATCAAGTCTGATTTGAAAAAAAATCCCTCTCTCAAAAAAACCCAAAAAACAACCCCCCCCTCCAAAACAACACCAACCAACCAACCAAACAAACAAACAAAACAAAACAAACCAGTGCTATAGGCAAATACCAAAGATGTAAGCCTCAAGGAAAGGGAGAGTTTGATGCAAGAAGAAGTCTGAGTAGACTGCGTATTGACTGAAGTGGAGTGGCCATTCTAGCCACTTTGCGGGATTTGAGAATGCATATTTATATGAGAATGAAAAGAGAATGTGTTTACTTAAGGCAGTGATTCTCAAAGTGTGGTCCCCAGACCAGCTTCATTAGCCTCACATAGGAATTTGCTAGAAATTTGAGTTTTCTAGCCTCAGACTTACTGAATCAGACACTTTGGGTGTAGGGCTCAGAAGTCTGTTTTAATAAGCTTTATTAGTGGTTCTGATGGGTACTAAAGTCTGAGAAATACTAGTGCCTAAGTGGAAAACTTATACTGTGTAGTATATGAAAGTGAAAATTTGAGGTCTTTCAATGGACCAAAAGATGATCCCAGGTTAAAGGAATATCTTAGGAATTGCTTAGAAACTATCTCTCTTTCTCTGTCTTTTTGATTCTGATCCACTTGTAGGTGCTCTCCATTGGTTTAACCTCTAAATTTTAGTACCTTTGGCCTTGATTCCTGCCTCTAGGATCTACTGCTCTTTGAATTTGAGTACACTCCATCACGTACTCTGACTTGCTTCTATCCAGATTACTCATACCAGCTTTGGGATGGATGGGGGGGATAAGAGAATTCTGATCTGGTATGAATTTTGTTAAACTGAAATGTTTTTCAAACTGGGGAACCTAAACTATTATTTTTAGTTACCTGATATACATAAAAGACTTTCAGCAGAGAAATGACATGACGGAATTGTATTTTTGAAATATTAATTTGGAAGCAATTTATAGAATAGATTAGGTAGAAGGGATTTATGAGACTCATACAATAAACTAGGCATGAAATGGCAAGAGAACTGATATCAGAAAGGAACGGTAGGGGAGGGAATGGAATATGAGGAATATTTAAAGAGAAAAATCCAATGCAACTTAGGGACTAATTTGCAATAGAGAGTGAATAAGAAGGGGGAAAGAAAACTAACAAATTAAGAAAACTGATAAATGTGGAAATAATGCTATTGGCAGAAATATGGGACTCAATTCAGGTATCTTGTTTTGGGGAGTTAATCAGATAATTTTGAATGTATTCATTGTGAGATAATGATGAAATACCCAAGTATTATAGCTCATTAGATAAATGAATAAATGGATGCTTTTTCCATGGATCAATTGATAGAGTTGGATTGTCTTAGGGAAAATTGTGATTTCTGCTTTGAATTTCATCAATCCTAACATGACTAAATAGATATATGTGGCTTTGAATGCAAGTTATTCCAGACAGAGATTCAAGAAACTGCAGTAAGTGAATAAGATAAAAGCAACTCTGGAAAAGTATGGCCCCAGCACAGTGATTTCTTGGTAACAGGGATAGTAATAGTGGTGGTTGTGATGGGACTTTGATAGTAGAAGGGAACTGGGGAGGGTATAGGAAAGGATGGTGGTGGTTTTTAAATGAAGAATGGGTATAAATGGAATATTAGTCTTTACTTAAATAGTCTGCTGCTCTGGGATCTAATCTTGCATGCCTAGAACAATATACAGTGGAAATGGAGATGTGAAAATGGATTGGTGGATGACTGCAATCTTGTAGAACAATCTGTTAGAGATTCCTTTCCTGCTTAGAACTTGAAGATAACTGAAAGAAGCTACCTACTTTGAGATGGAAAAAGGTTTCAGGTTCCATTTTCATATCTTGCCAAATTATGATTTGGCAAGTTTGGAAAATAGCATTATGGAATTTACTTAATTACATGGAAAGTATATGAAAGTGAACACATTTTCTCTTTAGATATGCTATACACTGCTATGCTTTTTACTGGACAAGCCATATTTAACCATATTTAAGTTTTTCTTTTTTTTTTATTCCTTTGGGTTTATAACAAGCTTTAAAACAATATATAAAATAGTGCCTGGGGACCCCAAAACACTGAAGCCAGGGTTCATAAAGCATTTATAAGGAAATGCTGATACATCTCTTGAGGCCATCCCTGTTAACCCACTGTTCCTACAGATGTCTGAGGAGCATATTAATATGCCTATTAGCAATGTAAGTCTATTTCATTTTTGGGTCAAACAGCCAAAAGAATATTTCTTTTTTTCTTTTCTTCTTCTGATTGCCCTACCTGGGCTGTAACTAGCTGAACATTTACAACTCTGAATGATATAATGCAATTAAGACTCTCTATAACATTCTAATTTGCATATCTCATTATATAGAGTGACACCATTAGAAGACATGTGTTGAAGCTTTCAAAATGATTATGAAATGTGAATGTGTAATGGGATGAATATGCTATGCCGAACCAAGATTGTACAGTATTCACAGGCTTACTTAGGGTAGCAGGTGCTTCTTGAAGAAGTGATTTCTATGAGCAAATGCCAATCACGTTCTTTATTCTGCTTTTCTTCTCTATGGACACAAGCACAAAAATCCAAAATAAGCTTTAAATGCTGCAAAATAGAAGTTTTAGGGGACAGTATTTATTTAAACACATTTATCTGAGCTTTTTATTCAGCTGTTCCCTTCAGATCTGCTCTTCCAGTTGCCTTTGGCCAATTGGAGACACCAGCAGTCGACAGAGGTTAAGGTATTTATTTCCTTGGCTCTTCCTTGCTGGGACAAGATTTGGCACTGACTGCATCTGATAGAGGATTTCCATGAAATGAATAAAGCTTACTTTCAGCCACTCACATGTACAGGCTCTTTCCAAGGCCCAGAGAGGAGCCCCGACAATGTGCTTCCATGGCCTTATGTTTTTGTCAAAAGGAGAAAAAATTCTGATATTAAGAAGTCTATTTAGGAAGACATTTTAGAATATTTCAAGAATACAGGTGAGAAATTTGAGATTCCTGATTAAAAGATGAAGGCTACTTTTTTTTTTTATCATCTCTAAATATATTTAATGAAAAATCTGAGAGACAATATAAAGAATTAATGAAATATGAGCCATAAGTGATAGATTGAGTGACTAAATCAGTATGGACTATTCTGATTTTAAAAAATAAAACAAAAAATTTTTAGATTATACTAAAAGCTGTAATTCAGAGATAAATTATGAATAGACAAAATGAATAAGCTCTCAAATTGTTTGATAATCTAATTAACACAGAGAAATGAATCATACAGACACATTGGAGAAAGATAAAAATTTGTTGGTACTTTGACATGAATTACTGGCATTGATGAAGATAATATAAAACTCACAATAAGACACTATAATGAGGACAGTTAGGATATACCGGTTAATGACTATTGTCAACTCAAACAGTAGTTAATATTAGTCATTATACAAAAAAACTTGAAATGCTTTGAATGAAATCTAATAGTTTATATGAGACAGAAACTTGATAGAAGTTTTCTCAAATTTGAATACAAAACAAAAATTTACATGACATTAATAATAGGGATTGTGAAGTTGTGAATTGTGATAGTTGATTGTAAATTATCAGTGATAAACAGATTTCAATCTATCATGTTGGAGAAAATACTGACTTATTTTTTATTTTTTTCTCTATAAAATTTGGTCTTACAAAATTATTTCACAAAAAAGCAATCAGAATATGCAGGGAAAAAATCAGAAAAAAGATGTTCCAAAGCTGTTCTGTTCATTAATTAATAAAATATTTAGCTATTTTTCTAGATTTTATGTTTGTGATTCTTTTACTTTAAAATGTCCACTTTCATGCCTAATTCATATTTGTTGTTTTGCCTTATTTTTTCTTTCTTTCTTTCTTTTTTTTTAAAAGATTTTATTTATTTATTTGACAGAGAGAGAGACAGCGAGAGAGGGAACACAAGCAGGGGGAGTGGGAGAGGGAGAAGCAGGCTTCCAGCTGAGCAGAGAGCCCGATGTGGGACTTGATCCCAGGACCCTGGGATCATGACCTGAGCCGAAGGCAGACGCTTAGCGGCTGAGCCACCCAGGCACCCCTGCATTATTTTTTCTTAGAGAGACTACCCCAAATAATATAAACTTAAACCCTGTGACACACAAATTAGCTCCTATCTCATAGCCCCTCTCCACACTATAGCTCTAACTGGGATCTGATAACAGATCTCTCACCTTGACCCTTTCAGCCTAAGGGTAGTAATGTCTTTCTGCTTTTGTGATTCCCTGAGGGTTTCATCATCTTTTGCTGATTTCTCAACATTCGCACATCAGTGTTTCAGTTGGATAATTCTTTGTTATGGGCGCTGTCCTGTATAGTGTAAGATGCTTAGTACCACCCTTTGCCTTTACCCACTGGATGCCAGTAGCACTTCCCAAGTTGTGACAACTAAAAATGTCTCCAGACATTGTCAAATACCTCCTGGGGGAAAAGGTCATCATCTCCACTTGAAAACCACTCTCTTAAAACTTTGTAAATGGTCTCTTCATTAAAATGCCTTCAGTTGCCTCTTTTCAGCTTGCCATTTTTTTTCTTTCTTTTTTCTTTTTTAAATTTTATTATGTTATGTTAATCACCACAATTACATCATTAGTTTTTGATGTAGTGTTCTGTGATTCACTGTTTGCATATAACACCCAGTGCTCCATTCAGTACGTGCCCTCTTTAATACCCATCACCAGGCTAACCCATCCCCCCACTCCCTCCCCTCTAGAACCCTCAGTTTGTTTCTCAGAGTCCATAGTCTCTCATGGTTCGTCTCCCCCTCCGATTTCCCCCCTTCATTCTTCCCCTCCTGCTATCTTCTTTTTTTTTTTTTTAACATATAATGTATTACTTGTTTCAGAGGTACAGGTCTGTGATTCAACAGTCTTACACAATTCACAGCACTCACCATAGCACATACCCTCCCCAATGTCTATCACCCAGCCACCCCATCCCTCCCACCCCCCACCACTCCAGCAATCCTCAGTTTGTTTCCTGAGATTAAGAATTCCCCATATCAGTGAGATCATATGATACATGTCTTTCTCTGATTGACTCATTTCGCTCAGCATGATACCCTCCAGTTCCATCCACGTCGTTGCAAATGGCAAGATTTCATTCCTTTTGATGGCTGCATAATATTCCACTGTATACATGTACCACATCTTCTTTATCCATTCATCTGTTGATGGACATCTTGTCTCTTTCCATAGTTTGGCTACTGTGAACATTGCTGCTATAAACACTGGGGTACACATAGCCCTTTGGATCACTACATTTGTATCTTTGAGGTAAATACCCAGTAGTGCAGTTGCTGGGTTATAGGGTAGTTCTATTTCAACTTTTTGAGGAACCTCCATACTGTTTTCCAGAGTGGCTGCTCCAGCTTGCATTCCCACCAACAGTGTATTTTTTTCTAAGATAGTTATCCAAAGACTTTTCAAGATGGTGACAAGAACAGATATGAAATTCTGATAGAGGTTAAAAGTAAGTACTTTATCATTTTCTTCTATAAAAAGTAAAACAACTAGACATTATATTCCTGTATGTGAAGTAATAGTCTGAAAGAAATTTTTTTAAAGATTTTATTTATTTGACAGAGAGAGAGAGCGAGAGAGAGCACAGGCAGGGGGAGCAGGAGAGGGAGAAGCAGGATCCCCGCTGAGCGGGGAGTCCAATGCGGGGCTTCATCCTAGGACCCTGGGATCATGACCTGAGCCGAAGGCAGACGCTTAACTAATTGAGCCTAGTCTGAAACAAATTATTACCAAATTCTAAGTAGCTCTAAAGGAAGGAGATATACATACAAATATAAAATTGGAAAAAGGAAAATACATTACAAAATGTAGTATCAATAGCTAAAGATGGTGAAGAAAAAAACCCTGAGAATAATTGAACATGCTCAGAATAGTCAAGCAAATAAAATAGGGAACATTATAAAAGAAACAAAGAATGTGTAGGTTTAGGTAGGAGTTACAGTGTGAAGGAGGTTGGCAAATCCTCTCCATCAAAACCAACTGCAATTTTTGCTGTTAGTTGTAGGAGTTCCTTGTATATTTTGGAAATTAACCCCTTATCATATATATAGTTTGCAAATACTTTCTGCCATTCTATAGGTTGCCTTTTCACTCTGTTGATTGTTTCCTTTGCTGTGAAGAAGGTTTTTAGATTGATATAGTCCCAATTGCCTTTTTTTTCCTTTCTTTTGTTGTTTGTACTTTTGGTGTCACATCCATGAAATTACTTCCAGGACCAATGTTACGAAGATTTTCCTCTATGTTTTCTTCTAGGAATTTTGCAGTTTCAAGCCTTATGTTTAAGTCTTAAACCCATTTTGAGTTGATTTTTGTGTATGCTGTAAGACAGTGGTCCAGTTTCATTCTTTTGCACATGTATATCCAGTTTTCCCAGAATCATTTGTTGAAAAAACTATTCTTTTACCATTGTGTGTTTTTGATATCATTATGGAAGATCACTTGACCTTATGTGTGGGTGAATTTCTGGATTCTCTATTCTATATTATTGGTTTCTATGTCTGTCTTATGTTAGTACCATACTGTTATAATTACTGTAGTTTTTTAATATATTTTGAGATCAGGAAGTATAATGCCTTCAGCTTTGTTTTTTTTTTTCCTCATGATTGTTTCGGCTATTTGCAGTCCTTTGTGGTTCCATCTGAATTTGAGAATTGTTTTCTCTATTTCTGTAAAAAATACCATTGGGATTTTGGTAGAGATTGCATTGAATCTGTAGGTCACTTGAGGTAGTTTGGATATTTTAAAAATATTAAATCTTCCAATGTGTGAATGTGGATGTCTTCGCACTTAATTGTTTCCATTTTAATTTCTATCATCAATGTTTTGTAGTTTTCATTGTATAAGTCTTTCACTTCCTTAGTTAATTTATTCCTAAGGATTGTATTCTTTTTGATGTTATTGTAAATAGTATTTTTTCCTAATTTCTTTTTCAGATAGTTCATTTCTAGTGCATAGAAATGTAACTGATTTTTGTATGTTGATTTTGTATTCTGCAACTTTACTAAATTTGTTTATTAATTCTAATGTTTTTTTTTTCTGGAGTGTTTAGGGTTTTGTATACATAAGGTCAGAACCACAATGAGATATTACCTCACACCTGTTAGGATGGCTATTATCTGAAAAACAAAATACAGCAGGTGTTGGCAAGGATGTTGAGAAGTTGTAATCTTTGTACATTATTTGTGGGAATGCAAAATGATGCAGTTGCTATGGAAAACAGTATGAAAATTCCTCCAAAAAATAAAAATAGAATTTCTATATGATTTATCAATCCCACTTTTGGGATACTTATCTAGAATAATTGAAGTAGGATCCTGAAGAGATATTAGGACTCACATGTTCATTGCAGGAGTATTCATAATAGCCAAGGTGTGGAAATAATCTAAAAAGTCCAAATGTCCATTGATGGATTAATGAATAAAGAAAATGTAGTATACACATACAATGGAATGTTATTTAGCCCTAAAAAAGAGGAAATCCAGCCATATGTGACAACATGGATAAACCTTGAGGACATTATTCTAAGTAAAATGAACCAGTCACAGAAGGACAGATTCTACATGATTCCACTTATATGAGGTGTCTAACATAATAAAATTCATAGAATCAGAGAGTAGAATCGTAGTTGCTAGAGGCTAGAGGGGTCGGGGTGAATGAGGAGTTGCTAATCAATGGGTATAATGTTTCAGTTTTGAAAGAGAGTAAGTTCTAGAGATCTGCTGTACAACATTGTGCCTATAGTTAACAATACTGTATTGTATGCTTAAAAATCTAAGAGGATCTATCTTATATTTAATATTCTTCTGACAATTAAAAAAAAGCCCAACTTTAAAACTGGATAAAACTGTCAAAAACAACCTCTAGAAGTCAACTAAAGGTAAAAAATGAATTGGGAAATGTTTATTCATAAAAAACTGTAGAATGTTAAGTAAGAACAGTGGGAATTTATAGTATTCCTGTCTGGGGATGTTTCTTTCTCTGCCTAACTTCCCCACTATTCCTCAGCCTGGTTAGCACAGTAATACAAGCAGGGCAGTGTTAGCTGTAAAAACATGTTTCACTGCCATAGAAGCCTGGCTTAATTTGGAGTGGAGCATAAAAAACCTATGTGGTGTTGCCAGTATCAATCAAACTCAGGAGAAAATGAATGGAGAAAACCTATAGTTTTCCTAGGCTAGGGGAATAGTCCTGTTTAGTGCAGAAATAGACAAACTGATAAGCACAGTATTTAATAGGGAGATCCTGGAAAAGTGATAACAACTCAGGGGCTAGATAAGTTCTCTATACCTCATTGCTGACTGGGAGGCTGTACACATAAACAGGAAAAACCCTAGAGAGGGGTGTGAAAAGTAAAAGCCAAGGAAGACTTAAAAGGAGCTTTACAATTCACGTATAGATCTAGCAGCAGAAGTGGAAGCTTTATTAGTTGAAGATGTTTGAACACATGCTCTGATCAAGCATTGGTTAGCTGTTATGCAGTCAGGATGACTCCAGGGAAAGTAGGTTTAAAAAAAAATATTAAGCTTAGGCATCAGTTTCCACTCTGCAGGGGGAAGGAAGTTTCCACAGAGTAAGTCCAGGCAAGTCATAAAAAAGATAAATAAATAAATAAAATCAACAACAATCCTCAAGAGGGGGTCAGAATCCAGAGTTGTTAGACATTATCTACAATATCTAGTTTTCAACAAAACATTATAAAAAATGCATAAAAAAACAAAAGTTTTTTCCTGAGTATTTTTCCTTTACTTAGGAAAAAATTAACAGCCAATATAAATCGACTCTGAATGAGCACAGGTGTTAAACTTAGCAGAAAAGATGTCAAAGTAGTTATTTTAATAGAATTAAAGCAACTATGCAATTATGTTTAAAGAACTCAAGGACAATATGGTGATGGTGACTCAACACATATGAAATATCAATAAAAAATAGAAGCTATAAAATAGAACTAAGTGGAAATTATGTAATTGGAAAGTACAATAGCCAAATGAAAAATTTACTAGGTGGGCTAAACAACAGATTTGAGATGGCAAAAATAAAAAATCAGTGACTTTGAAGATATAGTAAAAGAAATCAACCAATACTAAGAAAAACGAGAATAAATTTGAGTAAAAATGAGCAGAATTTCAGAGACTTATGGTCCAATAGTAAATGTACTAGCACGTGTGTAATGGGAGTGTCAGAAGTAGATGATAAAGAAAAAGAAGTAGAAAAACGATTTGAAGAAATAATGGCTGAATAATTTTCAAATTTAATGAATAACATTAATTTACATATCCAAGGATCTCAATGAAGCCCAAGTAGGATAAACACAAATAGATACACTTCTAGACATATCATTGTCAAACTGATGAAAGTGATGAGAGAAAAATCGTCATCATATACAGAAGAACTATAACATGCTAAATAAGTGACTTCTTTTCAGAAACATTGGAGGCCAGAAGGCAATGGAATGACATATTCAAGGTGCAAAAAGACACACAAAAAAAGAAAAAAATCTTGTCAACAAAGAATGTTATGTTTAGCAAAATTATCTTTCATACCTGAAGAAGAAATAAAGATGATTCAAAGTGCAAACTATAAGAATTTGTTGCTAAACTTGCCTTACAAGAAATACTAAAGGAAATACTTCCTTAGGATGAAAAAAAAAAATGACACCTGATGGTAATTTGGATATACAGAAATAAATGAAAAACAATGTAATGTAAATATGTTGATAAATATAAAAGACTGTATAAATATATATGTTCTTTGCTTATTATCTTTGAAATATGTAAGATTTTAAAGCAATAATTATAACACTGTATTTTTTTAATTAAATGCATCAGTGAAATATATGAGTAATAACACAAAGAGGGGGTAAATGGAATGACATTGGATCAAAGTTGTTCTATTTTGCTGGATTTAAGACAATATTAAATGAAGCAGATTGTGAATAGTTCAGATGCATATTGTAATCTGCACAGCAGCTACTAAAAATTAAAATATATAATTAAAAATAAATAAAATTTAAAACAATATATTATATTGATTTAGTGTAAGAGAAAGCAGTAAAAGAAGAATAGATGAATAAAAATGGCATATTCAAAAGATTAACTGCAAAATGGCAGATGTCAATTTAACCATATCAATAACTACATTAAATATAAGGTTGATTTAAGATACAAAAATCATTTAATGTAATATGCCATATAAATAGAATAAAGGACAAAACCATATAATCATCTCAGTAGATGCAGAGAATGCATTTAATAAAATCCTATATCCATTCATGGATTAAAAACTCTAAAGAAATTAGGAATAGAAGGGAATTTCTTTAACTTGATATAGGGCATCTATAAAAAATCTGCAGTTAACATTATACTCAATGGTGAAACTCTGCTTTTCACAAAAGGTCAGGAACATGGCAAAAATGTATGCTAGTAAGATTTCTATTTACCACTGTACTGGAGGTTCTAGCCAGAGCAATAAGGCAAGAGAAATTAAATAAAATCATACAATAGGGAATTTCAAAGAAGTATAACTGTTTTTATTTGCAGCCATCATGACCTAGAATATGGAAAATCCTAGGGAATACAATGAGACAAAAGCCAAACTAAACCTACTAGAACTTAAAAATGAGTTTAGCATGATCACAAAATATAACATCCAGACAAAATTAATTGTATTTTTATATACTAGAAAAAAATGAAATTAAAAAATTGATTCTAGGGGCATCTGGGTGGCTCAGTTGGTTAAACATCTGACTCTTGATTTTGGCTCAGATCACGATCCACACTGGGCATGAAGCCTGCTGAGGATGCTCTCTCTCTCCTTCTCCCTCTGTCCCTCCCATCCCCTGTGCTCTCTCTCTCTCTCTCTAAGGAAAACAATTGAATCCATTCACAGTAGGATAAAAAAAAAAAAGAATAAATTAAACCAAAGAAATGTAAGATATATTAAAAAAAGCTATAAAATATTACTAATAGAAACCAAAGAATGTCTAAATAAATAGCAAGATCACATCATAAATTGGAAAATTCAATATTGTTAAGATGGCAGTCATCCCTGAAGTGATTTATATATATAACACAATTGCTATCAATACCGCAGAAAGCTTTTTTTTTCCTGGTAAAAATTCATAAACTGATCTTAAAAATTTATATAGAAATGCAAAGGACCTATAATAGCCTAAACAATTTTGGAGGAAAAAAAGTGTATTTGAGGACGTAGAGTACCTAATTTTAATACTTTCTGTGGAGCAACAGTGATCAAGTGTGGTATCAGTGTAAGGATAGACATATACATCAATGGAACAGTGTTGAGAGTTTAGGAATGAACCCTTACATTTAAGATCATTTGATTTTTAGTAAGGGTTCCAAGGCAATTCAATGGGGAAAAGATAGTCTTAGCAGCAAATTGTACTGGGACAATGGAATATTCATATGCAAAAACAAATGTAGAACCTTGTCTCACACCATACACAAAAATTAAATAAAAATAGATCATTAGACCTAAATGTACAAGCTAACATAATAAACCAAAAAGAAAACAAAAAAGATAATCTTTGTGACTTTGGGCTAGGCAAATACTTCTTAGACTTGATACCAAAAACAGGATCCATAGAAGAAAAAAAAAAATGGATAAATTGGAGTTTGTAAAACTTTTAGATCTTCAAAGACACAATTAATAAATGAAAAGACAAGACAAAGACCAGGAGAAAATATTTGCAAATCCTATATCTGTTAAACTATTTGGATGAAGAATATATAAAGAACTCCTACAACTTAAAAATAAGAGGATAGACAATCTAATTAAGAAATAGGCAGAATACTTGAATAGACATTTAACAAAGAAGATATCCAAAAGTTAATAAATACATGAATAGATGCTGAACATCATTACTTATTAGGGAAATAAGAACTATGACCACAATGAGATACTGCTATATACCCGCAAGAATGACTGTAATTAAAGAAGATTGACAATGTTAAGTGTTAGTGAGGATGTGGCAAAACTTGAACTCTCATATACTGCTGGTGGGAATGGAGTAGTACAGGCACTTTGGAAAACAATCTAGTAGTTTCTTAAGAAGTTACACATGAAATTACCATACGTACTAGCAATCCTACTCTTAGTCTCTACTCAAGAGAAATGTAAACGTACATCCACGTAAGACTTGTACACAAATGCTCATAGCAATATTATTCACAAGAACTCCCCAAAAAAACAATCCGAATGTTCATCAATTGATGGCTGTTGTATCAAAATGTGGTGGTATCCATACAATGGTATACTCTTCAGCTGTAAAAGGGAGCAAACTACTGACACATACTATTATATGGAAGTAATTAAAAAACATTATGCTCAGTGAGAGAAGACTGACACAAAGAAAAGCTTGTTTGATTCTATTTAAATACACTTCAGAAAAGGCAAATCTTTAGAAATAGAAAGCAGATCAATGGTCACCTGGGGTTGAGTGTGGGAGCAGCATTTGGCAGTAAGTTGGCATGAGGGATTTTCTTAGGGTAATAGAAATGTCCTACAACAGGATTGTGGCAATATTGCATAATTCTATACATTTGCTAAAAGTAACTGAAATATATAAAGGGTGTATTTTATGGCCAATAAATTAAACCTTCATAAAGCTATTTAAGAGGGCAGGTCATCATGTTGGCAGACAACTGATGCTTTCTTATACAAACAAAATGAGGACGGTATTTCAATTTAGCCATAGAACTCCAGCTGTTTCGTGAAGTCATCAACACATTTTAATTCATTGTTTTTGTTTGAATCTTTCTGTTAATATTTGCAAATTATGCTGTATAGGCAAAAGGGTTTGTAGTAAGTAGTTTTCCTTCAAAGTTCTGAGCAAGCATAACTGTGGAAGTACTAGAATTGCTCTTTAGTTGAAAAGGATGCAGACATGCTTCTTGTCCGTTCACCATTTATGGTTAGGTTTGCCCAATTTTATTTTGTCAATTTTTTACTTCTGATTTTCCCAGTTCACTCACCTGGCTTAACTCTCCTTTGGTTCATTCCTCCCTTACAACTGCACCTGGTGATAATTGTTAAACCAACGTTTGTTGACTTATATATACCAAAGTATTTTTCTTTTTTGTTAACAGTATATATATATATATCACACTGGCTTGCATGTATTACATTAGGTTCTGGGTATCTGGTCTAGTTAACATTAATGTGACTTAAACACTAGTTTGACTTAGTTTGGTCTGGTTTGGATTTGCCCAAGTATGTTCTGTGTCCATATATCAACTGTCTAAAACTCATTTGCAGGTGTCAGCCATGCCCCTTTCAATCAGGTTAGATAATGTGACTTAGGAAGCAGATTGCTTATTAGCATACTGTCTGATCAATCTAATAGACTTTAATTCAGTTCGGTTTAGCTTATTCCTCCCCAGGGTGCAGTGTGACTTTCTCCAACTTGTTGAGGTAAAGCTCTGATGCATGGCACTCAATGTGTCTCAGATGAAGGTACTCACAAGTTCTCCTACAGTCACAGGTTACACTGGGGGCTGCCAAAATGCAGCCTTTTGGTTAGCCTCCTACCTTGCTTAATGATTCATTTGCTGAATCATTAGGTGCACTTTCTAGAAATTGTAACCATGCTGTTAGAGCATAAGCTGTTGAAATCAATTACAACACTGAGATGAATACTCCAAGTCATTTGAAAATTCTAATGGGGAGAACATCAGAATTTGCCAGTGAAGATTTTCTCTGTTTGGTATGATCATTAATGCGTGTGAACTCAGTAAACTATAATTGATTATGTTGTAATTAGAATGGTATATCTCAATAAAAATTTTTTAAAATAAAGTTAAAACCAATGAAGTTTGGACATGAGTTTTCATTATTGTGTTTCTGAAACACTTTCTTAGACTCATGTCAGCTTTGAAAACAGAAATGTTTATGTTCCTTTTTGGTGAAACTGTCTTCTACTATCCCTATTCTCCTATTCCACCTGGACATTAGGGCTTGTCAGTAAATTTTTTTTTCTATTTTGTAAGTTTGAGGGGACATGGTACAGTAAAGGGAAGTGGATTGTTGAGTCAAATAGTCCTAGGGTTTAAATTTTATTTACAACAACCAGTATTGTTCTGGTAGGCAAGTCCTAATATCTCTGCTCATCAGTGTCCCTACCCTAGAGTGGAGATGATAAAATCTTTCACAGAGGGTGCTATGAGATTTAAAATCAATGTCCATAAAATCCTTGGCACAAATAGATACACAAGAAATGCTGTCTGATGTTCTTTGCTTTCTTTTCCTCTTCACAATTCCACTTTTTTTTTTTTTTTTTTTAGTATTACAACCTTTGCATGTCTACATAAAATAAACTTATTGGGAGTCATGATGGGCTTTTCTTCCTTATAAAGCCTCTCCCAATGTTGTAGAGATACAGGATGATAGTCATTCATTCATTTATTTAATGATTATTTATGTGCTCCCTTATGTGCTGGGCTGTGGTCTAAATGTTGGGTATACAGCTACGAACAAAATTAAAATTCTTGCCCTTATGGAACATACATACTAATAGTTATGAGTAATCATGTGGGTTTAGCGCTCTTAAGAATCCAAGTTGAAATAAAATTGAGTAGTAGTTCAACACCCTTGACGGTGCTACCAGGAATTGCCAAAGAAATGAATAACAACTTCACTTTTGAGAAAAGTAGCCTCAGGTAAAGTTTGGCATCACATGTTTTATATAGTTTGAAGATACTTAAAAAAAAAAAAGAAAAAGAAGAGAATAAACCAAAACTTGTCACAAAATTTCATTTCATTTTCTCCTTAAAACAAACATTTTTGTATCTTTTGAGTAAATATCTCCAGTGCAATTGCTGGATTGTAGGGTAATTCTATTTTTCACTTTTTGAGGAACCTCCATACTGTTTTCCAGAGTGGCTGCACCAGTTTGCATTCCCACCAACAGTGTAAGAGGGTTCCCCTTTCTCTGCAACCTCACCAACAGCTGTTGTTTCCTGAGTTGTTAATTTTAGCCATTCTGACAGGTGGAAGTGATATCCCATTGTAGTTTTGATTTGTATCATGATGAGTGATGTTGAGCATCTTTTCATGTGTTTGTTGACCATCTGTATGTCTTCTTCGGAAAAATGTCTATTCATGTCTTCTGCCCATTTTTTAACTGGATTATGTGTTTTTGGGGTGTTAAGTTTTATAAGTCTTTTATATATTTTGGATACTAACCCTTTATCAGATATGTCATTTGCACATATGTTCTTAAAATAAACTTATAGTAAGTTATATATTAAGTGTAAATTTTCTTTTTTTAATTTAAATTCAAGTTAGTTAACATACAGTGTTTATAGCATTATCAACAATAGTCAAATTATGGAAAAAGCCCAATGTCCATTGACTGATGAATGGATAAAGAAGGTGTGGTATATATATATACAATGGAGTATTACTCAGCCATAAAAACGCTATGATGTGGATGAAGCTAGAAACTCTATGCTAAGTGAAACAAGTCAGAGAAACACAAATACCATATGATTTCACTCATATGTGGAATTTAAGAAAAAAAAAAAGACAAATGAACATGTGGGGAAAAAAGAGGCAAACCAAGAATCTTAACTATAGCAAACACACTGATGGTTATCAGAGGGGATGGAGTAGCCATATGGGTGAAATTAAATGATGGGCATTAAGGGGGGGCACTTGTGATGAGCACTGAGTGACATATGGAAGTGTTGAATCACTAAATTCTACCCCCGAAACTACTATTACACTGTATGTTAACTGACTGGCATTTAAATAAAAACTTGGGGGAAAAAAAAAAAAACAACCATTAAAGGCAGGTCTTATTTGTCTTCTATTTATAATAAGGAACCAAAGCTAAAAAGATGACAAATCTTACCTAAGTTATATAGCCAGAAGGTGGTTGTTCTTCTTGTCTTCCAAATCCATCTTTTAAATAGTATGTCAAGATAGGGGCAGCATTAGCTAAGTAGACCAACACTAGTTTCTAGCAATGGTGAATAAGATGACCTCTATCTTCGATACCCATGGCCTTCTCTACCTGTATCCTGTTCTTCCTCCCTACCATTTTTTAATACTTGACCAGGGTTATCATCAGGCACAGTATCTCAATACAATGGAGGTAGAAATACATGATTTCAAGGGTTGATTTCAGTCTTGTGATTTATGATTTTTATGGGTTAATAGGATTTTTAAATCAGAAGATAATGTTGAACCCAAATGAATGAATTTCTGAAGAGAGAATTTCAAGAATGATGGCACATGGGGACAAGGGTGGTATTTTGTGGATGGGCAGGAATGACTGGGCCTGGTTTAGTCCTGTGGAGCAGGGAATCACCCACGCTGTGGGACCTGATCCTGGAGGCACATTACCTGGGTTTTTAGAGACAGCAGCGATTTGGATTCTAAGTTTCTATACATACGGCAGATAAGAGATGTGCTGTCAATATCTCACACCGCTTTGCAACAATTTGAAAACACTTTTTAAGGTGACAAATATCAGTGATTCAGAGTATGCCCATGGAAAATATTTTGCTGGACTGGGTGAGTTTTACTGTCAACAAATTAAACCATCTCTGTAAAATCCTCTCCCAAATGAAAAATTTCTTTTGTGTGGATTCAATTCTCTTAAAAAGTATGTCAAAAAGCAAAGTAACCAATACCATAGCTCTATTTAATTATAATTACATAAGCTTTTAAGTGAAAACAATGACAATTTCAATGGCAAGAGTTTATTTAAAAAGTTATACCTAATACAATCATAGACATCTACTAATACCTGCTAGGCTAGAAAAATTAATTATAACAAAACTCAGAAAATATCACTTATATCATCTGCTCTCAAAATGAATTATCTTTGCCCAAAATTGTCTCTTTCCTAATATTTGGTCAGCACAGAAGAGAAATCGACTTTCATAAAGAGTCGACATTTCTAGCTTTTCTTCTTTCCTAATTATACAGAAAGTTACTCTGAAGTCAGACTACTTTTATGCATTAATTAACCTGATTCCCCCATGCAAATATTTAACAAACATCTAGGAAACAAATATTCAGACATTGATTGAATTAAACAAATATTCAGACATTGATTGAATTAAACTGAACCCATAATCCAGATTCCACATGTTGTTTATTTTTTCCTCACCTAAAGCGTATGGGTGGGTGTGGGTTTGACTTTTCTTACACTCCCGGGGTTTTGAGCATCATTTGGTGTAATTGATTTCCCTACAAACTGACAGTCTGATAGACAAGGAGCATATTTATTTCTTAGTCAGAGAAATGGGCTACAATCTTTCTCAATGTGGCTTCTATCTCCTTCATTTAAATCATGTTTAATCTTGAGAAAATTATAAGAAAAGAGGAGTTACAGAGAAGAACTCGAGAGGTATATAATACCCAAGCATATTTTTTTATGTTACTAGAAATGTTTGAATATCAATAGTGTCAAATCTTAACCAAAAACTAATCATCATGGTTGCTTTGTAAAAATGTAAATGGTTTGTACCAAACTGATAATAAATTCCATCAAAGGAGGACAGGGCAAGGTAATAACTTTGCTTTATACTGTGATAAACCTTAAAAATATAGCATATCTAAAGATTTTTTTTGACTATTATCTCTCCTTTCTCCCCCACTTTGCTCGCTCCTTTCCTTTATTTAAAAATTGCTTATTGGGAATATACTATACTACAGGCTCTCTGGGAGATGCTGGCTAGGTTATTTTTTACCTTGTAAGTAATAGTTATTACACATAGCATTTTTGGGAGGGAGAAGGTAGGAGATCCCAGAGGAGGGAGTGAGAACAATGAGAGAAGTGGAGAGACTGGATAATGACAGAGACAAGGACAAGTTATTAATATTAATTCACATGATATTGAACTCTATTCCCCCTTGAGTTGGTTGTTTTATTTACCTACCTAGTATTTCATAAGCAAATACTATGTTCCAGGCACTGTCCTGGGCCCTGGGGATGCAAAGTCAAGAAAGACTTCTTTACTTCTGTCCTCAGGGGAGGGACAGCCTAGTGGGCGACAGGGAGGTCAATAAAGCACAACAGACAGGGGCTGGGGAAGTGTGTGCTGCAAAGTCCTGCACAAGCAACTATGTGAGCCCAGGGAATGCATCTAAGGCAGATGAAAAAAAGGTACTGAATTTACTATGAGAGGGCCAAAAGTAGAACAAAACAAAACAGAACACTTTTTTTTTTTTTTGGCATGACTGAGGCCAAGTTCATGGGTGCCCCACCCCTGCTGCCTGGCCCTGCCCCACAGGCCATTGATGCTACCTTAGGCTAAACTATGTGGACAGCAGGGTAGGCAGTCCCCCTCTGCAAGGGGCTTCACCTCAAGCCTCAGTTTTTTCTTTTTTTAAAGATTTTATTTATTTACTTGAGAGAGAGACTGAGAGAGAGAGCACATGAGAGGGGGGAGGGTCGGGAGGGTCAGAGGGAGAAGCAGACTCCCCGCAGAGCAGGGAGCCCGATGCGGGACTTGATCCAGGGACTCCAGGATCATGACCTGAGCCGAAGGCAGTTACTTAACCAACTGAGCCACCCAGGCGCCCTCAAGCCTCAGTTTCCCCTCAAAACAGAGCACTTTTGTCAGGTTGGCCTAGATAAAAAGGGAAGGATTTAATGAGGAAGATTGAATGACATGGCTATACCTTTTTAATCTTATCAGCCTGCAAATCCCATTGTTAATTTAAAACATGTAATAGTAAATTTACCATTTGCTATGCCATGTTTTAAGCTTTACAGAGTGCCAGCTAACATTACAGATATACATGCCGCATGATACTCTTGTGTGGCAAGCCTGATTTATAGGCTTATTGTTCATTTTCTTTGATACATCCCAAATCGTTTTGCAATTATAGCAAATTATCAATAGTTCAATGACTATTTTAACCACATGGAAAAAATCGCCCAATATTTTAAGTCCGTTTGCTAGAGTTATTATTATTTTATTTGAGTGAAATAGTTTTTTGGTTTGTAACGGTATAATTGGCAGTTCCTAAAAAGGTATCAGCTCTGCCGATCATAGCATTATGTGGTGGTAACTTTGATGTGAAGCTGAAGCTTGAATACCTTTCCTCTCTGAGAGAACAGGGGAAAGGACAAACAGCACACTTTACATAATTTTCTTTGGTAGGCTGGGGTACTGCGTGAACAGCTGCATCCCACTGTGTGAGCTGTGCATAAAATGAGAGTATGTTAAGTAGCTGCCAATAAAAAACAATCCTTCAGTTTCAATGCTGCTTTAGATCAAAGTAGCCTTGGCACCAATAAATTGACCAGCATTCTGAAGTTATTTTATAACCGAGGAAACAAATGTTATAGAAATAGAATTCTCATACATTATAATGTGGAAAGGATGTGTGTAATTTTCTCAAAATAATGTAAAGACTAAAATGAAGTGCCCTAAATTATGTATTAGAACTGTTCAATGATGATACATAATAAGGGTAAAATAGTACAGATTCTTTTTATAACTCTGATTTTGCAAATTCATATCTACTTAATATAGCATTCGACTTAAGGTAACGCTCATCCTACCAGGAGAGAAGTCACTCGTAAGCAAGGTATTAATTCATGAGCCGAGATATGCCAGAGATTGTCAAATAGATAACATAATGAAAATCCTGGAATCACTTCTAGCTTTTGCCATTTTAGCTTCATCATTATAAGAAAAGAGTGGTACTAATTCTTTCTAGCAAATTTAATAATAATTAGGTAATTGAATCTCCCACTCATAGCATTTTCCCCTTCTTTGGCATCAGATATTTAAAGCTTCTCTGAAGCCTAAGTATGAAGAGTTTCCTAGGAATGAGTCTCACCACAATTAAGCCCTTTATTAAAAAACCCGCTTTCATTAGTTAGTGAGAACTGTCAGAATATTGGCTTTACCACTCTCTACATGCTGTTTGTTAATATGAGACACATCTATTTTTATGCATTAAGTAATTCAAATTTACCCTATCATTTGTGACTGTGCTGTCCATTTCATAACACAAAACAAATCCATTTTCTTTAAGATTCACAGGTGATTTTGTCCTAAATATAGCTGTACTTTCTTAATTTCCAGGCTAGGGAAAAGAGACACATTTCATGGTGATTCATTCAAAGTGACATGGCAACAAAAGCTCCAGCTAAAAAATTCCTAATTTATAAAAATAACATATATAGCATCTTAATCGACAATATATCATACTGTGTCCATAAAAAATAATCACATTCAATGGAAGAATGGGGAATACAGAAAAGTTGGAATATAAGTGCTGGAAAAATACAAATTTTTGATAAATGATAATTACTGTGGCATTTTTGTTGTTTTATTGATGAGATGTCATCAAACAGATTCACAAATGTCTGGTTTTTTTTTTTATCAATATTTCACACATTTCAAATACCAAAGAGAAGAAAGATTCATAGCAATTACTTAGAGCCTGTAAAAAGCTCGTTTTATTTAGAGTTTATTTCCCTTGCATTTTCATGTAATCAAGTTTGAGATTGATCACTGTGTTAGTTCACACAGTGTTATGTTAGAAGCCATGTACTCTTGGCAATATGAAGGTTCCCTGGTTCTTGACTAAATTTGTGAACCAGTCAATGCACAGTCTCATCTCTGCTAAGAATGTTCTTTTTCATGTTGTCTGACTGGTCAACTCTTACTTTGTTGATTCAAAACTTAGTTGTTGGTATCAGGGAAGGTGTCCCTCTTTCCCCCAGCTTCCGCTTTCTGATAGGTTGTTTGTTGTTATTTTGTTTCTATTTTTTACAGTGTAATTGAGATATAATTGACATATAACAAACCTTGTATCAGTTTAAGGTATACAACATAATGATTTGATGTGTCCATATATCGTGAAATGATGACCACAATGAGTTCAGTTAATGTCTATCACTTCACGTTGTTACACACTTTTTACTTTCTTGTGATGGAAACTTTTAAGACCTGATAGGGTTAATTAGGCTCTGTGCAACACGTGTGAAAGGTTGTACTTGCTTCACTGCATTTTGGTCTGGGCATCTCCCTGACTAGACCGTCTCCCCTGCCAGGCTGAGCTAACTCATTGAAGACAAGAACTCTCTTAGTCATCCATTTTTTCCCCTGAAACCTAGACCCATTTTGTGTGTGTAGGAAGGTAGATATTAATACATACTTATTATATCAAAAACAATGTAATTGGCTCTCCTTACAAGAAAAGATTGTTATAATACCTAGAAGTGATGGAAAGTTGGATCACTAGGCCTGATATAATTGAACACGTTGAAGGAGTCCATACGACAATGAATCCATTAGCTAGATATGGCTATCCAACAGTCTGTTTAAATCTTTAAGATTAAAAAAAAAGGTTATTTTATTTTTTTATTCTTACTGGCTTAGAACCTATGTGGCTTTTCTTCATGTATCAACTCTTCTCTTGATTTTTTTTTTTTAATGAGTAAGAAGGACATATCCTGTAGCAATACACTGAAAACTCCATCAAGCTTCCAACTTGAAGAATACTGCCAAGTTATGCACATCTTAAGATTTTTCTCTTATAAAGCCAAGAAATGTGAAACTTATTAGCAGTTCTCATGTATGGTTTTATGAGGAAAAGGAAAATGCAGAAGTTTGTGTTCCTATGGCAATGAGGTTTCAGTTCTGACTCCTTTCCCAGCTTTGCAAACCAGCGGGCCATGGCTGTGGATTCCTCACTCAACCAGACAGCTGGCGGAGCCTCTCAGGCCCGAACAGTTGCTTTGACAAAAATCTTCGTTGGATCTGCTTTACTCTTTTCTTCTCTGTTAATTCTCACTTGTGTTAAAGAAAAACCCATGCTTATGTATGGATAACTTGGTGGGGTTTTGATGGAACTTGCTTTTCTCTCATATGCATATAACCCATCTCGTTGTCATTTCCTTGTGCTTGACTTATGAATCAGCCTGCATTTTGCTGGCTCCTATCACATCATTCAGAAAAAAAGTCTGAAAATCAGTGCATCATCTCTGGAGCAAGGAGCTCAAATTCTGTGATGGATGACATTTCAATGAGGCACAAATCAGGCAATGTGAAGCACCCGAAACTGCATCTACGATGTCAGTGGAGTAATAGTATCGTGCTTGAGAATTCAGTTTTGGATCATTAGACGTTGTGTTCATTAGGGGCGGCATTTAGGCCACAGCAAAAGATCTCTGACACAGGAACTCTTCCCACTCATAGGCTGCATCCCTTCGAATTAAATTAAGATTTGATTCTGAGATCTGTAGAAAGCAGCATTTTGTGTCCAGGGGCTAAAGATAGCTCTACCGAAATCCAGTCCATGTATTCAATTGTTTATGGAGAAAGAGTTGTAAGAAGCAGGAATGAGAAGGAGCAGGTTTAACTGCAGTTATAACCGGCTTAAGGGCGGTATGCCCACAGAACTAGCAACTGTCCAGTTGATGAAAACAGTTGAGTTCTTAGCCTTCTGTGATAGAAGCAGAGCATCCAGAAAATAGCAGGGAGTGGTGAGGGAGGGACAAGCTTGCTCTGCTTGTGCTTCAGAACGCCTGGCCTCTTGCGTCTGGTTTGGGGGACACTGAACAGATGACATTGAACATCCTGAAGAAATAGAGTGAGCCGAATGAGCTACTGAAATGAGATACAGGTTAAGGAATTTCATATGGTTGGCTTGGAAAAGGAAGACTCACAGGTATACATACAATTGTCTTCAAATATCTCTCGTGCGGAACAGACCTGTGTTACCCCCAGAACAGTGACTTTTAAGTTCTATGAATCATAGACACTTTTGATAAGCTGATGAATGCTTTGGACATTTGATGCAGAAAAATGCACTCGCACACAATATTTATATGTATATATACATATATTTCGGGAATTTTTAAGAAAAATATGCATACATTTTTAGGAAACTCTCAGATGTGCCTTCTTCCTAGATGGTGGATATAGAAAGATCAGAGTAGCAGATTTCAATTTAGTAAGAGTAGACCTTTCTAGTGATTTGAGATTTCTGGAGCTGAAATAGGCTGCTTCAGGATTTAATAAGCTCTCTGTCACTGGGCAAGTTTAAGCATAGACCAGTGGTTGCTTGATGTTTTTGTTGAAGAGGAATCTTATAAATATGGTAGAGTTTTGGCTAGATGAACTCTACTTTCTTTAAAGCCTTGAGAATCAATTAGATTCTGTGAGTTTTACAGTAAAAACCTCACGTAGTATGGTTGGTCTATAAGGCATATGGTAATCCCTTTCACAGACACCGGCATTCATGTACAGCTTTATAGAGTATTGGATTTATTTTAGGACTTCTGCTTAATTTCCTCTTGGTGTGCCCCATAATTTTCATTAGCTTCATTTGGAGTCCTTTTTGGGTTTGGCTCTATGGACCAGTATCCATATTCATTGCAGTAATAAAGCTTTAAAATTGAGATATAAAGTCATGTGTTAGTTATCAAATTTCCTTAGCTCATTAACTCCTAAAGAATAGAAACTGGAGGTTTTTAGGTTGATCTTGCAGAAAGACCTGCTCCATGGGGTTACTAAGGTCACTGTGTGACTCGCTGCCATCTTTTGCACAATCATATTTTCAAGAAGCTTTTGTGTCAATTGCCCTAATGACTTTACATTGTTTTGCTGGAAAAGTAGGGAGGGAGACAGAGATTGAGAGAGACAGAGTAACAGAGAGAGAGAGAGAGAGAGAGGGAATTCTGGTCGCTTTTAACCAGTACCTCTTAATGACAACCTACTATGTTGCCAAACTAAATGAACAAGTTTAGTCCCCATTTTTCATTCCTTGGGGTTTTTCCTGACCCTAGAAACGAAGGCATTGTTTAATAATAATTATATTGCTTGGGGCTTCCAGATCACTTTGGGATAGAGCCATATCTTTTTTGTTGTGCAGACAAGGCACAGAGAAAGGATGAATAAGACCATCTCCCAAAAGGTAGAAACCTCATAAAAAAAAAGAAACTGGGAGAAACATTGCCGTGGAAGCATTTGTTGTTACATCATTAATGGGGCCTCAGATGTGTGAAAAATACGTTTAATTTATATTTTAAAAATGCTGTTGAAATATATTACTAATCTTTTCATTCCTGTGAATTGTAGGTTACTCGAGAGATTTCTAAGGGTGGATTCCTCCACAGGAAAGCAACATGTTTCTCAAAATACCAGCTATTTCTGGGAATTATCATAAAGGGTATTAAAGTCAGAAGAACAATGTGTGGAATTTTGGATGTTGCAACAAGAGGAATAGCTAGAGAAGGTCCAGGAAAGGGCACCTGAACTGAATCAAGGGAATTGAGTTCTGCCATCTGAGGACAATCTAAAAATATTTGCTCTCATCTGTCTGGCAATATGCAGGCTAAAATGAAAAATGATTGATGCCTGTCAAATTATGAAAGTTATGTATAATTGGAACCAGACTTAAATGCAAATGAACTAACATATGTGAATGGGATTTAAATAGTTTCTGGCACATAGTAGGTGTTCAATAAATGTTAATTCCCTTCTTGTGCAAGCTTATTTGGAAGTTTAAAAGAGGAAATTTTAACACAAATGAAAAGAAATACAATTTGCAGCAGGTAGTAAACAAACGGAATTTGGTATTGAAAGAGGTGATTTTGGTGAAAAATGTAGAACTAGCTCAAAATAGACTTGGATAAATCCAGAGATGATAAATACATAATGACCAGTTAAGGGAAACTATTTATGAGTCTGTAGGCTGAGGAGACGTCTGACTTAAAAAACAGAAGTTTTTTGTTTTTTCTCATTATGAAAGACACATTTGCTAAATAATTTTTCAGAAAAAAATAGATGAACAAAAACCAAAATCACTTATGATATCAGTATTTAGCAATACCACTCTAAATTTTACATGGATAGTTTCCATATTTTTCCATGTAAATGAAGTACTTCATCAGCTGTACATAAATTTTGGATACATGTTATTTCACTTAATGATGTGAACAACTTTCCATATCACGAAAATTGTTTACAACACAGTTTTGTTCAATTAATATTATATACAGTGAAGGATATCCTGTATACTATGTAATCAATTGCTTAGAAATGGACCTTGATAATTTCCCCAAGTCTTTGCTGTTAGAACCAACATCCATGTACCTGTCTTTGCATAGCTCTTAAAATATTTTATTAGGTTGAATTCCTAGATGTGAAATTGCTTGGTCAAAGAGCATAAAAGTTCCTGAAGCTTTAATAGGTATTACCAAATGCCCTCTACAAACATTATAATAGTAACATGTACTCATATTTTGGTTTATTATAGTACTCATTTCCTCAAACTCTCCCCAAATCTGGGTATATTAAAAAAACAGTTTACCAAATTCATTTTAGAATATGTTACAATTTTAATTTACATGGATTAGTAGTGAGATTAAATACTTAATATTTTAAAATGTTTATTATTTTGGGGAGAGATATTGCCATTTATTATATACTTTTTCCAACGTAATATTGATATGTTTGCCTTTTAAAAAATAATTAACTTGAAAGATTGCTCAATGTTGGAGTTGACTATTTTTTTTTTTTTCTTTTCTATTTTTGGGAATTCTCCATCTGAGTTCTGGCCAACTTTCTACTATAGTAACCAAGAGGACAGGATACTCTAGTTCCCAATGTCCTTGGCAGTTACTGTGTTTAGGTGATCTAGCGCAGCTAATCAGCTGTATCCACCTGGGACTTTGAATTGGGAGCTAGAGATGCAAAGAAGGAAAGGTGAGGATTTACTCTGATAATGTGGCAACTCAAGCAGTGTCAGTGGTAATAACTAATGTCTCAGGCTCAGTTTCATCCATAGTAGTGCCTTCCTCAGATGGGATCTGTGACATGATTTTTGTTGTGATTCTGGTGGCCGAGCCCCTATTTATTCATTTAAAAACATCATTATTTTTAAATTCAGGTTTATTATGGTGTGTAGCAAATATAAAGTGTATTATATGACGAATTTTGACAAATGTGTACAGTTTTATAACCACTACCAGAAGCAAGTAATAGACCATTTGTTTATTTATTGGCTGTTTAACATGTGTCAGACACGAATGTCTTATGTTCTTTCATTCAAATTACATCACAACTCTATGTTGTTGCTTTTTTTTTTATTTTCATTTCACCAATACTAAGTGCCTTGCCCAAAATAACAAATTTGGTTGGTTGTGGATCCAGGATGTAAATGTAGCCAGTCATTTTTTCCTAATCTACACTGCTTCCACAGATCTAGGGACTGTTCAGTTGCTAAGATACTCATGACCTAGATGACCACTTAGAAGTATAATTTCTCCATATTATTCCTATTTCAAATGCCCAATATTCAGGAACACAACCTAAAATCAAGGTAAAATTCAACCATACATAACTTCACTTGGGCATTTGCTTCCAACTTCCCTAGAAATGATAATTTAGCATGCAAGGTATTTGTGTGGTGTTCAAATCAGAAGTCAATGGATAAGTCAACATGTATTTATTGAATTCACCTATGTTCATGGTAGATTACTGAGTGAAAAAGTATAAATGGAGGAAAATAATATGGCCTTAGTTCTCAATTTTGTTGATTAGAAAAAATAAGCAGAAATGAATGAGTTAGGGCACAGTAAAAGAGTGAAAAGTTGAGTTGGAGGGTAAGATGAAACAAGGTAGCAGAAACATCTGTTACAGAGGAATTTGTATACCAAAGAGAGAAGGTTGGCTTTGATTTAACAGGCTTTGAGGCATCAGTGCACACTCTTGAGACAGAATGATAATTTAGGAACCAGGATCTCTGTTCTTGCAAAATTAAATTAAGATATTGAATTATGAAGGCCCCTTAAACACCAGTGTTCCCCATGGATTTATCCAAAAACTCCTCTTTCCCTTTTAACAGCCTCTTCCTTGATAATTCCTGTCACCTTTAAGAGCAACTCTTTGCTTTTACAGAAGAGGTAAGTGAGGCCCAGAGATGAGGTCATTAGTAATTAGTGGTAAAGTCAGGTCTAGATATACATACCGTGATGACTGGCCCAGCACACATTTCTTCAGACCTCTGGCTTCCAACATCTGTCCTGAGAGGCAATAGGATAGAGTGACATGGATCATAGATTCTCTGGGCTCAAAGTCCAGCTCTGCTACTTACTAGCTTCTGACCTTTGGCACCTTTCTCTCTCATTCCCTTGTTTTCTTAGAGTATCTGCTTCATGGGTTCTGGGAAAATTAAACTAGTCAATATTCATAAAACACTTAGAACAGAACCTGGCACATCCCTGGGGGATGAAAGGTGTAAGGAAAGCAGAATCAAGGGTTACACTGCTAAACGGAACAATGGCGGTCTTCCTCCCACTTCCCAGAAAACAAATTATAGCATTTGATTCTTCATTTTAAGTTTTTGGATGATACATTGTTTCAAAATTTTTGTTGTCATTGCTGTGCAGTGGATGAAGTATGACCTTATAGTCAACTCTCTGATCTGAAAAAAAACAGAAACAACACTTATATATCCTATCAGGTTGTTTTCAAGTTGAAATGAAATATTATATACAAAGTTGAGTGTGTGCCACTTGGAGGAACTCAGTAAATGTTAACTCTCTTCCCTCAATCTAGCAAAAGCATTACATCTAGCAGTAGCTACATATCCCCAGAGGGAGAAAACTTGATTTCATTGTGCCATGGTACTTGGTAGAATAAGGTGCTATGTGACACCTTGTTCACGATCTCTATTCCTTTCACTTTAAAAGAACATTGTATTAAATGCTTGGGTATTTGGTACTTTGAGCGAGATGAGAAGGAATTTTTTTAAAAAGATTTTATTTATTTATTTGAGAGAGAGAGAATGAGAGAGAGCACATGAGGGGGGGGGGTCAGAGGGAGAAGCAGACTCCCTGCTGAGCAGGGAGCCCGATGCGGGACTTGATCCTGGGACTCCAGGATCATGACCTGATCTGAAGACAGTCGCTTAACCAACTGAGCCACCCAGGCGCCCCAAGAAGGAATTTTAATAAGCAACATCCTTTGACCAAATTTCTCCTTCTAACTTGAAGCCTTCTATAATATATACATAATAATACTCATACTTTCTTCTTGGGAATTGTTTCTGATTGGAATAAATATACCAATAGCATGTGCCTACAAAGTTCATTATATAATCCATTGTATGAACAGCCCTCGTCAGTGTTTTTTAGCTGAGGAGAGAATGTGGGTGTGGGAGATGGAGATACCAAGCACAGAAAGATATTGGCATCCACATTTTCAAATAGCACATGCCCCACGTTAAGAATTAAGAAACACAGAATGCTCCTTCTAGTAAAAGAAAAATTCCAACCCTCAAGGAGCATGTAGTATAATTACAGAAAGTAAGCAAAATCTTAAAGTAATCATTTTTGAAGACTATGTTGAAATTCTTCCTGTAGTGAAGAAGAAATAAAAATATGGGAACTTCCAAGATGGAGCAATAGAGAATGAATTGGGAACAGCATAGTGATGAAATCCTGAGCTCCAAGGCTTAGAACACTATGATCACAAGTTACTAAAACTAGCCTGGTTGTGAGATCTTTAATATAGTTATCAGCCTTTCTGCGTCTTGGCTTCATCATCTGTAAAATGGGGATAATGATAGTACCTTGCTTCTTAAGATCATTTTGTGGATTAAAAGAGTTACCATAAAAGCTCTATTTATTATCTTTTATGGCTATCATCTTGTTTGCTGGAATACTGTTGGTATAATTCATCTTTTCTTCTTCCAAATAATTTTGGCTCTCAGAAACTTTTATTTTAAAATAAACATTCACGTAAACCATATTAGAAACCATGTATTTTAATTTAAAAATGCACATTTTAAAAAGAAGCAGTAAAATAGAACAAATGATTTGTTATTTTGAAACAATCAATTGGTTAAATTTACCAATTTAAGGGAGGTGTGTTCTAGTTTATTTACTGAAGAAAAGCGGGTTAAAGTGAATAGGCTGATAAATGGAATTTACAACTCTGAGATTTTTGTCCCCAAGAATAATTACCTGGGAATGGGAAGGGGACATTGGGCAAGGATGCCTTTATTAAGTTTGCTGTTCTCAGAAGTTACGCACCACTAGGGAGGCTGAGAGGCACCTGGTTATATACTAGTTTTAAATGTTGATTGATCATAAAGAAGATACACTTTTGTAAGAGGGGAAATGCATTCAACATTTTTCCCTGAGTAAAGTATGCAGAAAACCTGCTTAAATGGGGCATATAATTTTTAATGACTCAGGCTTTTAGTCCTAGGAAATGAACCAAATGTGATAAATAAGATGGAAGCCTGTGAGTATTGAGTGTCTCGTCATCACATCAGATTTGAAATCACCTGAGAATGGGTAAGAATGGTAGTAGCTTGTAAGGGTTGGTCTTTAGTCTAGCTGACTTTGAAGAGCATTGAATAAATTGAAGAAAGTTAATTGTAATCAGTTAATCCAAAAATCTCTTTCTGAAAATTGAGAGATACTGAAAAGATAATTAGAAGTAGTGTAAGACTTTCATTCCAAGAAAAAACAAAATCAGAGTTTGGTTTCTCATAGAAACTTTTTCAGTCAGTTTTCTTTGACCCATACCTTATTGACAAGAAAATGTTTCCACCTTGTGTCTTTTCTTTTGCTAACTTTTGACCTTTGATTTTTCAAATACTTATTAGTCTACACATAGGTAGGCTGCTCTTATTTCTGTTCTTAGTTCACTGGCTATCCTTAGGAGGGAATGCTCACTCGTTAGCCCAGGAGAAAAGCAAGGTTTGTGCATCTTTAAAAAATAAATGAATGCATTTATTCTTTTACTTAATCAGATATAGTCTAAAAATATATTAAACCTGTCCCCAGAGATCATAAAGAAGATTGAATGTACACAAAGATTTAGGTAAATTAGAAAAGCTTAAGATGAACAGGTGAAGAAAAAATTAAATATATCGTATATCCCATTGATTTTAAAATAGCACTAATGGAGCATCAATGCAAAAAAAAACTATATCCATGGACTTTAGTTGACTTTCACTTTGTAAGGCATCCAGTGTTTTAGGACTCCCACAAATTAAAAAACAGATCAACAAAGAGAATTTAAAAAAGTAGTTAGCCTTCCAAAATAATCAACAAGAAAGCCAGACTCTAAGCAGAAACCAACAAAACAGAGCCACAAATTTGTGTAAGGTATCAAATGTTAGTGTCAGATTAAAGATTTTCATTCAGCTGCTGAATCTTTAAAAAAAATAAATAAAATAAAAATACAGGAAAAAAAAGTGGTGAATGACCAAGTTGATCTTAAGAAATATGCCTGATTGATGATAATTAGAATGGTAATTTTTAATTTTGTTGTGAGTGTGAGACAGCATCATTAGCTAATGAAAGATTTATGCAAACTCTTAATATACTATAACATTATTAAAATTATTAAAAGCTAGTCATAGTTTTAAGAACAAAACAAAAGACCAGGGATCAAAAACTTTAAAAAGATTCAGAATCACAGAACTAGGGACAAAGGTATAATAACTATCAAATATAAAACCATAAAGGTCAAGAAAATGGACATTTGACAAATCAAAATGAGATTCATTGAGATGAGAGATGAGAATTGAGGGTTATGTCAAAAACTATAGAAAATTTTAATATTTATGAAAAGGCTCATTGTTCATATATAGAAGAAACCCCAGTTCATCTTGATAAAATAGAGTAGAAGGATGTGAATGTATGTTTGCTTAAATGAATTTCCCCCAAATTCCTTTATTTTATGCTTGAAATATTCTCAAGCATATTTTGTTATTTTTAATAGAGAAAAGCAAACAAAAAGGGAATCTTTATTACAACTGCAAATCAATTATGTGTTCATATTGAGGGAAAAACGACCACATATATAAAATACAAAATTAGTTCACATAGATTCACATAAATAATCACATACAAATATAAAATGTAGAAATATATATATATTTATGTATTTGGTGAGTGTGTGCAAGCTAATAATATTTTCCTAGCAGAAAACCAAAACTCTGAGCCTTTATTATTTATTTACTTATTTATTAAAGAGCAAGAGAGAGAGCACGAGGAGGAGGGAGGTCAGAGAGAAAGGGAGAAGCAGACTCCCCACTGAACAGGGAGCCTGACTGGAACCCTGATCCCAGGACCTTGGGATCAAGAACTGAGCCAAAGGCAGATGCTTAACTTACTGAGCCACCCAGGTGCCCACCTCTAAGCCTTTAAATAATAATTAAAAAGAAAAAAAAAGGTTTTAAACTTTGCATAATACTGCCTAACATTTACTTATTTATTTATTTTAATGTATTTTTTATTTATTTTTTAAGATTTATTTATTTATTTTAGAGAGAGAGAGAGAGCGGGCAATGGGGAGGGGCAGAGAGAGGGTCTTAAGCAGACTCTGCACTGAGTAGGTAGCCTGATGCCAGATTCGATCTCACCGCCCATGAGATCATGACCTGAGGCAAAACCAAGGGTCAGACGCTTATCTAACTGAGCTATCCAGGCACCCAATACTGCCTAACATTTAAAACTACTTGTTCTATCTCAAGAATTGACTTCACAGATGCAGTTTCATTATCTGTAAAATGGGTATTAAAATCCTTATATGGGGCGCCTGGGTGGCTCAGTTGGTTAAGCGACTGCCTTCGGCTCAGGTCATGATCCTGGAGTCCCTGGATCAAGTCCCGCATCAGGCTCCCTGCTCGGCAGGGAGTCTGCTTCTGCCTCTGACCCTCCCCCCTCTCATGTGCTCTCTCTCTCATTCTCTCTGTCTCAAATAAAAAAAAAAAATTAAAAAAAAATAAAATCCTTATATGATTGTGTATTGATTAAATAAGGAAATGTATGTAAAATGCTTAGCTTTATGCCAGAAATATAGTAAATCTTTCATAAAAGTAAATATTAGTAAGAAATTATTATGAGAATTGGGGAATTGAATGCTTACACTACTAAGAGGTGCTTTTATTAGTGATACTGAATGATAAACATACTAAAACGACTACTCTTTCTTAGAAAAATTCATATTTTTAATTTGATAAATTGGCCTTACCCAAATGAATGTAACTGCTACCACACGTTTTCATTTTTGTTTATGGCTAAGTTCTTGAGTTAGTTGATGGATGCTTGTTTTGGCCATCCTGTATAGTGTTTTTGACTCTACTGAAAGGAATTATAAAGTCTATTGTATGCTTTTCAATTGAATGTACAATATATCTCTTCCTCAAAGCATATTAACTAATTTCTCTTAAAGGCCAATTATTAAGTGTCCTAATATTTGTGGCAGATTAAGTATGAATCCAGAATCATTGGAAGTTCTATCTACATCACAGGTAGATAAAGACATGATGAAGTTAAAAGTTTTGTTTCCTAGAAACTCACATCTTTTAGACCTATCTAGAAAATCAGCTGAATATGCATGAAAGTGTCATCATCCAGTTTACATTTTTCCATCTGGTCCAAAGAATAGTGTATGTTCAATCTCTTGCTGAAACGTAATGCACGATACTTGGCTATTCTCTATATTTACTAGTTCATAATTCTATTAATATGGAAGGTTGGCTAATTGGATATCCATTCATTCATTTACACATTCAATTATAATTTCTATAGATAGACAATAATGTATTGTTAATGAATCCATGTTGGCATTTGATGATCACTATTTTCTTTCTTTTTTTTTTTTTAAAGATTTTATTTATTTATTTGAGAGAGAGAATGAGAAAGAGAGAGCACGAGAGGGGGGAAGGTCAGAGGGAGAAACAGACTCCCCGCTGAGCAGGGAGCCCGATGCGGGACTCGATTCCGGGACTCCAGGATCATGATCTGAGCAGAAGGCAGTCGCTTAACCAACTGAGCCACCCAGGCGCCCGATGATCACTATTTTCTAAGCGCTTGCAAGTTATCAGTCCTACAAGCAGTCATAAATAATTTCGCTGGTCTTTGGTTTTCAGAACCAAATATTTAGCATTTAAAATCTCCAATAGTGTTTTCCTTATTTTGTTTTTAATTGTATGAGCAGAATGTCCCATCCCTTGAGCAAGCAACGATGGAGACTAAGCGTGAAAGAGGTAGCCAGAATTTGGCATAAATTGTAGGATAGTCAACAAGTAAGAGTAAAATTTTCTTTTAAACAAGAAAATCCAGTTTTTGACATTTTTCTCTTTGAAATTCTCCAGCATCTAAACCATAGTTTTAGAGGTGGACTTTCTGGGTTTGAATCCCAATCCCAAAGCAACTTCCATGGATTTTAGTTACTTCCTCAGTAAATGTGGATACAGTAATACTTGAGCCATAGTTTGTTGTGAAGAGAAGATTAAATAAGGTATTCATGAAGCATCTAATACGAGATATGAAACATTGTAGAAACAGTACATTGGAGAAGGTGTTCATACTATTGTTACTCTATCAGTCTGATTTCAAGCACCCACAAGGAGAAGTACTTTAGCTGTTTGTTCTGCTTCTCTACATTTCTTGCCTCTAACGGTGGTACACATTTGGGGCCGGGAGAAACTCTGGGCTAAGAGACTTATTTTCAGGGAACTGTGGGTGGAGGATTCAGGGTAGAGCACAAATTGATGGTATTGTTGCTACTGAGCAGGTGGAGGAAATGGGGTAGAGACCCATGCTAGGAGGATAGGAAGTGAGGTAGGCAGAGTAAGACCTGAGAATATTGGGGCCCATATTTATGAGACAAGGCATTATTGAGAGGAGGGAGTATGTTGGAACCTTTGCTTCAAGCCCGGAGATACCACTTGTAACTGAATTAGGACAGTGATGTCAACTGAGCATTTTAACACCCACCAGTTTACAGTACTGGTCTTGAGCAGCTTCGGCCTGAAGTCATCTCCTCTGGACAGGAAGAAGTTAGCAGACCCCAGGGAAAGAAAAAGTAACTCTTTTTTTTTTTTAAAGTATATTTTGCAATTCTTTTTTTTTTTAAAGATTTTTTATTTATTTATTTGACAGAGAGAGACATAGCGAGAGTAGGAACACAAGCAGGGGGAGTGGGAGAGGGAGAAGCAGGCTTCCCGTGGAGCAGGGAGCCCGATGTGGGACTCGATCCCAGGACCCTGGGATCATGACCTGAGCCGAAGGCAGACGCTTAACAACTGAGCCACCCAGGCGCCCAAGAAAAAGTAACTCTTACCTTTTCTGATTCAGAACCACTCCTCTACCCCAAGCAGTTCTCACTCAAGCTCACTGAAATCTCTAAAGCTCTGGCTTATAGAGGCTTAAACCTCTTTACTCTGGAAGCAAAATCTTAGAGATAAAAGCTTTAAAATGCAAATGAACTGAAATAACCAATTGCTTTTTTTTTCAAAGATTTTATTTATTTATTTGAGAGAGAGAGAGAGAGCAGGGTAGAAAGGTAGAAGGAGAAGCAGACTCCCCGTTGAGGAAGGAGCCCGATGTGGGACTCAATCCCAGAACCCTGGGGTCATGATCTGAGCCAAAGGCAGACATTTAACCAACTGAGCCACCCAGGTGCCCAATTTGTTTCTATTTCAATGTATAGGAGAGGGATGAGAAAGCCAAAAGGCATCTGGAACTTTGTCTTGGCTGTGATTTATCTCTCCACAATGGGCTGATTAAAAAAAAAAAATCAGGTTTATCAAGGTGTAATTTACACACAACAATATTCTCAATAGGTTTTGATGAGGCACGAGACAACACTTCTTTAACCATTCTCCTGGACACTTGTGCAAAGGCCATTCAGAATGCAGTGCAAATTATTTATGAAATCTAGCTTCCCAGACCACAGCTTCATTGGCATGGAAACAGTTACCACATCAATGGTCAGGTGGAATCCTGAGAGCCGCCAATTCCACTGTATTTCTGTCATTTTGACACTGCGGAAAATGTAGCCTCTCATGCCTCCCAATGCCAATACTGTTTGTTCTGGGCCTCCTGACACCCCTTTTCCCGCTCCCTACAAACCTCCCTTCCAGCTGCGGCTCCCATTCCATTTTAAACCACTCCCATGCCTTTAAGGTTGATGTTAGTCATTAATGGAGCAGTAATGGGCACATTCTGGCTACTAACTGGCCTGGAGAGTCACTTTGACATGTGTCTAATATTAGAAGAATGTATCTGTCCTCCCCATGATTCTCTCTTTCCACACACTTTACGATGTCATCCCCTGATAGAATGTAAACTCCATAAGGGCACAGGTTTTTGTTTTATTGACTAATGTGGACCAAGTAACCAGAAGAGTACCTCTTATATAGTAGGTAGTCAATAAATATTAATAGAATGAATAAAGCCTTTGGTCATTCTTCAACAAATTATATGGTTATATGGTAATATAACAACTAATGATTAAAAAATTCTTTCCCTCTTTGAGTTTATATTCTGATGTGTACGGGGGTGTTGGAAAAGGCAAAACAAACAGACGAACAAAAAATTCCGGATAATAAGAATAGAAACAAATATCATTTCAGACCGCATTATACTATGAGGAAAACCAATCAAGCTAAGAAAACAGAGTGACTGGTAGAGGGTGTTTGGTTACTTGAGATAGGGTGGTCAGGACAGTCCTCTTTGGGAAGGCAAATCTGGGCAGGATAGTGAGTGATGTGAAGATTTAGGATTATCAAAAGTTTTGGGAGTATGCAGGAGTAACAGAAAGTACAAAGGTTCTGAGATAGGAGCATGTTTTGTGAATTTGTGAGAGAGAATGGTTGGAGAAATGCCAGGGAGGAGGAATGGCTATATTGTAGGTCTTGTAGGTTGTGCTAAGGACCTGGGGTTTTATTTTAAACATAATGTAGTTTGGAAAGGGAAGGTCACATGATCTCACTTACAGGATTAAAGATCACTGATTAAAAGGCTACTTGGTGAAGAGAGGCTCTTGCAGCAACAAGTGAGGGGTGATGGTGGCTTGAACTCGTGTGGTGGCGGTAGAGAGGAACTCAGTTTCTGGATATATTATTAAGGTGAGTTTTGAAGGTGGATTCAATGTGGGTAAGAGCAAGAGGAATTAAGCTTCCTTGAATGAACTGCGGAAATCCATTTTACTGTAAGTGTTTCCTCAGGGAAGTGAGAGAGCTGATACATTTTGGGAGAATATTTATTATAAATCCCTGAAAACTCAAAAGAAAATGATCATTTAAAAAACCGGTGTACATTTTTTTCTTTTAATAATTTTTATTTTGAAAAATGTTAAACCAGAAGGTGAAAAAAACAGTACAGTGGGCAGATACCCATTGCTTACATCCACCCACAAATTGTTAATATTTTGCAACATTTGCTTTTTTTTCTCTCCATATATATGCTAATACACACAATTTTGGAAGCATTTGGAAGTATGTTGCAGATATCATGTGATTGTACTTCTAATATTTCAGCATGTATTTACTGAAAACAAGAAAATTCTCTCACATAAGCACAAGACCAGAGAAATGTGACATTGGTACAATGCTGTTAGTTTAATATGCAGGTCATAATGAAATTTTCTCAGTAGTCCAAATAATGTTCCTTTTTTTCACTTATCCTTGAGTCAATCAAGGATCTTTCATTGCCTGAAATAATTATGTTTCTTTAGTCTCCTTCAATCTGGAGAAGGGGTTGGAATTTTTTTTTTTTTTTTTGCTAAAAGCTTAGAGAGCAAATATTCTAGGCTTTGTGGGCCACATGTGGTCTTTGTTATAACTATTCAGCTCTGTTATTATAGTGCAAAAGAAGCCATAGACAATATGTAAATTATGAGTGTGGTTATGTACCAATAAAACTTTATTTATGGACCATGAAATTTGAATTTCATATAAATTTCATGACTCACAAAATATTCTTCTTCTTGGGGCGCCTGGGTGGCTCAGTTGGTTAAGCGACTGCCTTCGGCTCAGGTCATGATCCTGGAGTCCCAGGATCAAGTCCTGCATCAGGCTCCCTGCTTAGCATGGAGTCTGCTTCTCCCTCTGACCCTCCCCCCTCTCATGCTCTCTCTCTATCTCATTCTCTTTCAAATAAATAAATAAAATCTTAAAAAAAATATTCTTCTTCTTATGATTTCCACTCCAAATTTAAAAATATAACCATGCTTGCCTGTGGGCTACAAAACAAGCAGCGGACTGGATTTGTCCCATGGCCTATAGTTTGCCAATCCCTGATCTAGTACAATCCTCTCAACTTTTTATTGTTTTTAACGGCATTGACATTTTTGAAAAGTCCAAGCCTGTTGTCATGTTGAATGTCAAAATCAGATTCATCTGATTGTGTCTCCATTATTCAAAACAGGGTCATCATCTTTGGCAAAGCTATACAGCAGTGGTGGTGTGTCTTTCTCATACATGCATCACATGTCAAGATGTCACCTGATATCAGTTGATCCTATTATTTGTAATGTTGTTTTCCTTTCTTTATTTCAGTTTTGTGAGTATGAATAGTATTGATCTGACCATGTCCATATCGAGAGTGCCTATAAACACTGAAATTTTATGATGAGAAACCCAGGAGTACCCAATGGAAAAACAACTGTATGAAGAGATGATTACCCACTATGAACCTTGTGCATTGTTGATGGGCATATTACTAAGAGACAAACTATTTACAGGTGAATAAATATTTTTATGTCATTCTTATTTTTACTTTATTAAAAGTTTTTAAAAAATATTAGGTACAGAAAATTGGGCCAATCACATTTCTCTGTTCATGGCATGCTCTTATCTTCTGTCCCTGCAAGGGCCCTCGTTTTATTTCTTCTTTTTGTTTTCAATCTTCCTCTCCCTCCCAGACAGAAATCCACTGCACTGCATTTAAAGATACATGTATCTGAAAAATACAGAATGTTATTTTGTTTCTGTATGTTATAAATTTATGTAAGTGACAGTGTATTATAATCTCATTCTTTTTCTGACTTTCTCATCCCCCACTATGTTCTTAAGATTTAACCATATTGTTCTTTGCGATGTTTTGTTCTGAGCATAATATTCCACAGTCTACATCTACCGTATCTATTTCCCTAGCAAAGTGCACTTACGTTGCTTCCAACTTCCTTTAACCACACGCAACGCTGTGATAAGCATGGTCATGCATCACTCCTTCTGTAGCTCTGCACATATTTCTCTGGGTCATGTACTTGCTGGGTCAGAGGACTTACGTATCCTGCAGCACAATGAGCACTGCCAGTCAACTTCTCATGCGTGTCTGCCGATGATTCACAAGATTCTTATTTCTCCACATTCTCACTAACATTCGGCATTATCTCTAGTTTTGGCTTAAATGATTGGTATAAAGAGATGCCATATCTTCATAAAATTATATTTCTACTGGGTACCCTTGGGTTTCTTTTACTTATTGATGCAAGAGTTCCTTATATCTTATAAATTGATAGTCAATTTTTGATACATTTATCTTATGAAATAAAGTGGGAATCAGAGAGAGAAAGGGGGAGGAGGAGAGAGAACAAATATAGCGGAATGTTGACAGTGACTGAATCCATTTGGAGTTTGTATGGATTTCATCATGTTATTATTTTTACTTTACTGTAATTTTTAAAAAAAGACTTATTTATTTTAGAGAGAGAGTGCTCAAGTGGGAGGAGGAGCAGAGGGAGAGAGAAAGAGAGAATCTTCAAGTAGATTCCCCATTGAGTGTGGAGGCCAGCACAGGGCTCTATCTCCTGACCCATGAGATCATGACCTGAGCCGAAACCAAGTCAGAGACTGAGCCACCCAGGCACTCCTTTATTTATTATATAGGCACTTTACTATATTCTAGAAAAGGCCTATATTAAAAATTTGGCTACAGTTTTTTTTTTTCTTTGCATCAATAGAGCTCTCAAATGCTATTATGTTTATGTGTGGAGCTGAAATATAGAAAATATTTATATATTCATTCAACTATTGAAGAAATAGTTATTGATAAGCCATGATGTGGGTAATCTTCTGAGTAGTGGCAATATAATGGTGAATGAGACAAAGTCCCTAATTCTTTCTTTTTTTAAGATTTTTTATTTATTTGACACACACAGAGAGAGAGAGGGTGCACAGAAGCAGAGGGAGAGGCAGACGGAGAGGGAGAAGCAGACTCCCTGCTGAGCAGGGAGCCTGACACGGGACTTGATCCCAGGACCCTGAGATCATGACCTGAGCTGAAGGCAGACGCTTAACAGACTGAGCCACCCAGGCGCCCCAATAAATAAAAATCTTAAAAAAAAAAAAAAAAAGAAGTGCCCAGGTTTGGTGAGGGGATTGGTAGCATCTGCCATGGAAAACAGAATTCTCTGCAATGAAGGCTGATTTAGAACTGGAGCCATCATTAAACATTGGCTGGGTGACCAGATCCCGTCTTTGGTGGCTGTTTGAGTTCATGAGGTAATATTAACAGTAGCTGTTTTCCCTAACTCGCTTTTTAAGGAAGCTGACTGGCTTTTGATAATGCCAGGATAATGTGTTATTGTGACACCTCAGAAATGTGCAGGAGTTTAAATAAAATAGACAGAACAGGGGAGAATAAGTCATGGTTACTGGTGAGCTTGAGGGAAGTGTCTGGCAAACTTTCCATTCTATACCTTGATTTTAAGAGGTTTTCAAATTTAGTTCTTATAATTCACAACAGGTTAGAAATTGGCAGCTGTTTTTCAGGCCAGATGCAGTTTTCATTAAAAGATATTTTGATTGAAAGTGGTCTCTTTAGAGTAGCAAAAGAAGGAGGGGGGAAAAAGAATTATACTGACATTATATTGCAGATTTTTTTTAATTAAGAAAATATTCTAATCCATAACTAGGTGAATTAGAAAATAAGTATCATATAGCTCCACAGCTGTATGTAGGAACTCAGGTATGGCAAGAGAGTGAAGAAGGGCTTAGATAGGTCCCAGAATTAGTTCATACTGATATAGGCATATATAGATAGAGGAAATCAGAAACCAAGAGGGTAAATAAAAATTAGTGATGGATATCAGAGCTCAGAGATTTCTGCTATTTTCAATTCTTGTCATTGAAAAGGAAAGTAGTTGGGGGCGCCTGGGTGGCTCAGTTGGTTAAGCGACTGCCTTCTGCTCAGGTCATGATCCTGGAGTCCCAGGATCGAGTCCCGCATCGGGCTCCCTGCTCGGCAGGGAGTCTGCTTCTCCCTCTGACCCTCCCCCCTCTCCTGCTCTCTCTCTCTCATTCTCTCTCTCAAATAAATACATAAAATCTTAAAAAAAAAAAGAAAAGGAAAGTAGTTGGCTAGAGCGTTGATGGGAAGTTAGAAGAACAAGAAGTTGTAGAGACTTCCGTCTACAAAACACAGCACCTGACACTTGGTAATATGTGTTGAATAAATGAATGAACATACCAGAGGCACCAAAATTAACAGAACTGACTCTTTCCCTACAGTGAGGTAAAAAGATTATTTTGGTCCATCTAGAATCGTTCAGCTTATTCTGGACGCAACATCGCGATTTTTCTCTAATGAGAAAAACTTCCTCTGCCACCGATTCTCTACTCATGTGCTTCTGCTGATCTACCTCCCGCTCCAAGGTAACACCTGCCTCAGACTAGAGCAATCAGTAGAACGTATAATCCTAGCATTGTGATTGGTTCAGAGAAAGACACATGGTCCATATCTTCCAATCAGGACTAACCTAGGGATTTTTGCTGGGATGAGTGGGGAAGAGTTACATTCTAGCTCCTGGTATTGCTAGGAGTGCAGCATGTGAGCTTGAAGCTGCCAGGAGCCATGTTGTCACCTGAAATGGAAAACCTGCCTAAACATTAAAAAACACCAATAAGGCACAGGAAAAGAGCTTGAATTCATCCTAATGTCATCATCTGTCCCCTTGCATTCTCTTGTGCCTGGATTTCTACAGTGGACTTTCCAGTGTTGTGAGCCAATCAATTCCTGGTTTCCTTAAACCAGCTCTTAGCTGTGAGTGATCAGAGGCAGAAGGAATTTTAACAAATATGCAGAATGTATGTGTTTTATTTTATGCTAGGCAGTAAGTAAAACAAAATATGATAATTCTTTTCTATTTCAGAAGATAGATAATATAGATTTATTTTTTACTTAAATCTATAATGGTTTGATGTTTTCTGTTTTCTAACTACTACAATACTGAGTGAAAGCTAGTGATATGAAAGTTCTTTCATGGCCTTTCCATAAACATGGAAAATAAAAATTTCAGCAGATGAATGCTATATTCTTGGAGTATATGCTGTTCTAATTAATGATTCCAGTTTAATTTGGGGAACTCAAAGTCAAATGAGTATGGACCTTTAAATAAATGTATGTATCTACTCATAATAATAATTGTGTGATTTGCATTCTATAATGTCCACCAAATTCTAAGTATCCATCTTATTGTTAAAATGCTTGAAGGTAGGGCAGTGTCTTATGGATTAACGATTCCCTTATTTGTTGACCAACCATTTAGTAGTATGGTCCACAATACAAAAATGAGTGAAAAAAGGAGATTTTGATTAGTTAAACCAGACACAGGAATATTCATGCAATAAAGCTTATATATAGTTTACACTGGTCCAAAATATTTCATCCAGGAGTATATGGTTATGAGTGATACAGTTTGGATTTAGGGCAATCTAAGGAAAATGCCTCCCATTTGGACATTGAGGTGAGCAGAAAAATGGCTCTCTAAAGATGTCCACGTCTTATTCCCCAGAACCTCTGAATAGATTACTTTACATGGCAAAGGAACTTGGCAGATGTGACTAAGTATAACGACCTTGAGATGGAGAGATTATCCTGAATTATCTGGGCGAGCCCAATTTAATCACACGATTCTTTAAAAGTGAAGAACTTTTCCTGACTGTGGTCTAAAGAAGGGAGGGAGGGAGAAGATATGACTAGAGACTTGTAGTGTTGCTGGGTTTGAAGGTAGAGGAAGGGCCGGGAGGGCAAAAGCCAAGGAATCTGGATGGCTTCTAGAGACTGGAAAAGGCAAGGAAATGGATCCACCCAAGAGCATTTAGAAAGGAATGCTGCCCTGCTGACACCTTGGCTTTAGCCTCGTGAGACCTATGTCGGACTTTTAATCCACACAACTGTAAGGTAATAAATTTGTGTCATATTAAGTCATTAAGTTTGTGGTAATTTGTTCCAGTGCAATAGGAAATAATACAGCCATTAATGCTTTTTGTCAGACCGGAGTTGCATTCAACCATATACTTTACAACCTCACAGTGGCCCAAACTATGTAGTGAAAATGTTTGCCTCTTTATACATGCATGTATAGATGAGGTCATCGTTCCCCTGCTGATACATTTCTATAAAAGACAAACAAAAAGAACATAAAAATAAGAAGTAGCATACATCTAAGACCACAATCTGGTTTTAATTGACCAACTTGCTCGAGTTTTCAGGAGTCCCAAAGCAATTTGAGTCCATGTTTCTTTTTGTAATTGGCTAGTGTTTTACCTGTAGCCTAAAGAATTAGTGGTAGAATCCATGGTGCAGAGTTTAAGTACAAGAAATAGCTCCTTGAAAATGCAATGGCGAAACATTCATTACCAGAGATCACACTGCTTAGATACCAGGATGAGTAAATTAGATTTTCTAAAGAAATAAATTGCATCAAGTATGTGTTGATAGCAATGGGAATTGAGGCGATCATAGAATCTCAGAATTTTAAAAGATCTCAGAATTTACTGAGACCAGTGATTGTCAAACCAGGCCATGAACAACTTTGGGGAGCTTTTCAAAAATAAAGATGTCCTGGTTTCACGTCAGGTAGATCAAATCAGGTTTTTGGTGGTGTTCTTGACAGTTCAGATTTTTAAAGAGTTCCCCGTGTGATTCTGATATGAATGACTAGTATTTGGGATGCACTAAAACCAATTGTCCACTGCAAGCATGAATTCCCCTCATGGTACTGTATCAAATAATTCAGCAAACACTTGGTGATATGGAGGTAAACAAGTCAGGATTTATTAATCTGCCAATTTACAAGTCCAGTGATTTTTAGGTATAGAAAGAATTTAGAATCCAGTGAAAAAGACAGATTGCAATGCAGTGTGAACTGTTACCTTCGGATTAAGAAGGAGACTAGAGCCAGAAGAAATAGCACATAATGCAGCTTAATATATATATGGCTGTTAATCCTCTATTTGGGCTCTTCTGATAACAAGGGGCATATCCTCTTCATGGTAATCATTCTATTCTTGGACAATTGTAGATATGAAAATAATTTTTTTTACATTTAGCCCCAGGTATCTTCATATAACTCCTAACCAAATGTTTTAATCCTGTTCTTTATAGTCACTTGAAGTGAGATGAATAAACGAGATGGCATAAGTGGCTCAGTGCTGGGCTCAGATCGCTCATCTGGGAAATCTCAGGTCCATCCAGGGCTAGATTATGCACATCCCCAATGTGCGCTCATAATACTAATCAACCTTACTGCAATCACCTTTTCATTTGTTTCTTCTATAAGACTGTAAATGCCTTTGAGGGTGGAGACTGTATTCTTTCTGAATCTTTAGCCATTAGTATAAATCTTGGCATATGGTAGGTCCTCAAAAAGCATTTGTTAAATACATGAACAAACAATTGGTGTGTTTATGAAATCTTACGTTTCATCCTATTTCTTTCCCTCTCCATGCTTTTCTTCTTTGTATCTAGCTGATCTATCTATCTATCTATCTATCTATCTATCTATCTATCTATCTATCT